>NW_027062668.1:1010562-1110562 GCF_032884065.1 Artemia franciscana
ATGTACCAAGATGCCTCAAAAATCCGTTGCTGGCCACTTCATTGTTCCTCTAGAAATTACAATTCCAGCTGTTGCTGAACAATGGGTTTGGTACGTTTTCATATTAAGCATAAACAGTTTGATACTCACTCTACAGGTTTTTTTTTGTTAAAACATAAAAATTGGCTTTGGCGATCACGTTTTTACTTTTTAAACCTGCGCACCTTTTCAAGATTGTAGCTTGGGCATTCAGTGTCTCCAGTTCGCATGCTTCAAAAATCGGTATGGCGTGCCTAAAATTCGCTGGAAAATCATTAGATGGCGTCACGCAATCGGTAGGGAATTTCTAGACATGCCCAAACCCTCTAAGTGCATGTTTTTCTAAAAAATGCTCACTTTTCCGCTGAAGTCCTAGATAAATTCAGAATTAAACCACTCTACAACGGTCTATCGACTTAGGGTGTGTTCCAGCTGACGGTTTTTCAGTAACTGCAGTTACTGCGCGGTAACTACCCATTTCTAACTGCAGCAGAGCCAGTGGGAACGGCACAGTAAGCTGACTAGCAGTAGCGTCATTTTCGAATTAAATGCATGTGTTTAAATTTAAGGGTCAGTTTAATGCTGATTAGTATAATTTTTTTATTCCTTCTGTTTCAGAGCATTTAGAGAGGTTCTAAGCCAACCATGGGCATTTGGCTGTCACAATTGATTTTGCTCAAATGAGCTGGTGAAAAATAAATGGATCATATACTTTTTCTCTTTTTTTATTATTTCAAGACTAGAATATCACAAAACTAAGCATTCAAATAGCTTGATTTTATCTTAAGCATATACAATCCCTGATGGAGTTTTGTTGATACCTGTCTTAAATTTATTTGTCTAAATAAAATGGGCCTATAGCATTTACAGGATAGTAGTGGGACAACTATAGCAAGTTTTTTTTTTTTTAATATTCTACTTTTTTAAAATAATTATTGTTCTCTGGTCAAATTTGTGTTCCTTGCTAAGTGTTAGGCGCTCTGGGCTGGAATGCTTTGTCCAAGGGGTACAGGTTTAATTCCTGGCATTGTCAGTTTATTTTGTTTTGGATAGGGGTTGGTGATATGACTAACCTCAGCTAGAATTGGCCTAACTTTAAATGAGTACAGATCAAAATCTAGGGACAGTAAGAAGGAAGGGCATGCAAGAGCATAGGTTGGCAACTGAACACAGAAGTACAATTTTGTTATTTGTTTTTCTTTGTGACTATCATGCTTATTTAATGTCCAGTATTTTGAAGTTAATCTTCTTTAATTTGTCTTTAATTGCCATGGCCCTAGGGCTTAAATACAATAAAACCTACTTATATCCATTGATTTTCTTTAAATAGATAGTAGCTCTATGTTTCCTAGCTTCAGTAAATTTAGATGTAATTGTGAGACCAGGGATTACAAAGTAGGTGAAAACTTGCAAATGAACCTCTGGTATCAATAAAAATTTGTAAGAAATGGATATCAATTTATAGATTAAAAAAACTGTTAGAAAACAAAGAAGACAAATGAATAAACAAAAGTACCCCTTTACAACAATTTAATGAATTGTCACAAATATAGGTCACCCTTAAGATTGAACTGAACAAAGCTTCAATTATGAATCCATTTTCCTTTAAAACAGACTGAAGGGGCAAACCTCCAAGCTTTGACAAATTCAATCTCATTTTTGGGCATTCTCACCTTTCCTTTTCAAAGGAAACTTTCTTTGGATGTTTCCCATCCAACTAAAAACAACACGGACAGCATCAGGTACAAGTGACCTTCTACTTAGCCTACATACCAAAGGGAAAAGCATGCATCTCTATACTATAATTTACCTCCAACCTGCCTAATGTGCAAATATATAGCCATAATTATGTAGTTCCAATGTATTCTGTCACCTGTTACCTTTTCCCCCATTCTTGCTTTGTTACAGTTGCTTTAATTAACAGGGAGTTAAAGGTTGAGGGATAGATTGGCAGAATCAATGGGAAACATGTAACTTCAGCTATATATATTTTTGAAGGTCATCAAAGATCAGGGCCCTCTAGAGCAAGAATGAGTAGAGATGTGTACTTTGAAATACCTTCCCAGGACATACTTTAGCCTGTAGACCCATCCCTGAAAGTTTCATTTTCCTAACCTAACCTCTTTCAGTGATAGCAAGAAGTCAATCAACTAGAATTTTACTGGATAAAATTACCATCCTTTGGAATAGACTCTGAATAGTCTACCCTAGCCTACTTCTTCAATAGGATTAAAGACAGTCTTAGAATAATGATTTGGCAGCCCATAAATCCTCAACTTATCTGTAATACTTCACCTAGGCCTGTTTACAGAGCCTAAAAGGAGTTAATGCTTAAAATACTACCATGTGGCAATTTAATGGAGCCTCAATGTTACCTGGAAGAAGTCAATCCTTAGAATGATTCCAAATGGCAATTTAAGGTAATAATTATGCCTGGATATACCAGAAAACATGGAAATCTTTAAATTAAATAATAAGTTTTTCATTGATTTAACCTACTTGCTAATAGATAGCCTACTACTCAGGGTGTCCTTTAATGTTGATTTACTAACCTGGCTCAGATCCCTCTTTCTTTTGCAAAATCACTGTCCCACCTTCTTCCAAGCAAATAACTTGATATTCCATTACTTCATTCTTGTCCATATTTATTTATTGTTGAATGAGATTTTTGTTGAAGAAGGTGAATTATGTACTTACTGCGCTAACCATTCTTTTGAGCACGGTAAGAAAATCACTTACTGCGGTTACTGCCGGCAGTAACTATTCTCGTTCCCATCGGGTTGGGCAGTAACCATTTTCCCGCTAGGAACGGAAATAGTAACCATTCGGTTACTACAGTAAGTCCCTGGAACACACCCTTACGATTTGTTGTTTCTTTGTTGTTTTCCGTTCCGACTATTTTTCAACCAGGGTTGATTCACTAATTAGCTCACCTACTCCAGTCCAGAAAACGGTTTGGGGTTAACACGATCAAGTCCTATCCAATATTCAAGCAGCCGTGAGCTATGCAGTGAGTCATCAGGTCAAGTTGATTCCTGCGATATATTTATAGAGGGAGTTAGTACTGTGTTATATTAAAGCGAGGAAGCTATTGGAAACCGAGGAGGTGTTTTTTTGTATACCTTGATACGTTACGCACTTAGTAAATAAAATACTTCAAGAACAGAATTTGTAATTTCATAGCTTTTCCTTCTTGTTTTACTGACAGAATGTTACACGTGGTTACACGGTTTCTATAATACCTGAAAGAAGTATGACAATCTTAGAATAGCGGAGTGCTACCAAAATCACATAGTAGCAGTTAGAAAGTTGATTTTAGCCAGTTATTTGATTTTATCCATGCTACTTGATTTTAACCATACCGGCATAAATCACGTTTTAGCCGGTATTAACCGGCTGGTACTTTCGCCACCTATGAACCCTGAACTATAGAGGCTGAATATATTGTTACGGTGGTTGACCAGCTAGCACCACTTATGAAAAGCCTGCCAAATAAGTCTGTAACTGAAAAGATTGCTCTTGGAAAACGGAAAGCAACTAACATTGTTCGTCAAGGGCTACGGACTTATTTTGATGAGATTCTTTGCGAAAAACTCGAGCCAACTCAGTTCAACGTCATTATCGATGAGACAGCCGATGTCAGTGTGGTGAAACAACTTGCTGTTGCCATAATATTTTGCAGCTCAGAATTTGAAATAGAAGTTGACCTGCAGGACATGGTCGGAAGCCCTGAGTCAAGGGCAGAAACAGTCTTTGAGCTTGTCGAAAAAGCTATCAAAGATAGAAAGATACCACTCGAGAACTGGATCGGCTGCTGTTTGGATACCTGCAATATCATTTTTGGCTCTGACGATTCCGTTTTCAGCAGGATCAAAGCACATTATCCCTGGATCACCTGTGTAAAGTGTAGCAGCCATATGATACAGCTAGTAGCATCTTATGCCTGTAAGAAGCTAACAAAGAGGATAGCAGATTATGTCGTACCGTGAATGCCCTTTTCAGCATGAGTGCTAAGAGCGACTTTGTTGCCTTCCAAAGATTTAATGACACAGATATCCATCGAATACTCTCGCCTGAGCAGACGCGTTGGCTTTCACTTAAATTATGCGTTGATAGTATTCTTAAACAGTGAAGCCCTTTGCAACTCTACTTCCAAGGGTTAGCTCTCGAAGACCCTACTCACGCTAACGATCGAGCTGCACAAGCGTTGGCTAATCCACTTCTGAGAATCCAGTTGGAATTTGATAGCTATGTTCTGGAGTTATTCAATGATTTTAACAAAGTTTTCTAGACAGAAAAGCCGCTCTTTTATCATTCAACCAGAAGTCAAGCTGCTGATCCGTAAATTGTTAATGAACCTTTGAAGGCAGCCTACGTCAGAGGGACGTCTGCGCTAGAGTTGAACCCTGAAAATGTCAGGGAATACTTTGCTTTGGAAGAGTTATATCTTGGGATACTCGCCTGTGAATCTCCGGAGACGTTGCAGTCAGACCAAAGAACTCGCACTGAAGACCTTTCTGTTAATTTGGTGCATTTGTCAGCCCGTTGTCTTTGCGTCGAGGCGATTAATTAGATACAGCCAAGATTCCTATTTGACGACGAAATGTTCGTACACGCTGATCTGTTAGACCCTGTGATGGCCACCGACTCGACAGCTCCAATAAAACTATAAAAATTTCTTCGCAAATACAAGCTTCTGAACTGGAATGCTAAAAGCATTCATGACGAGTGCCGGAAAATGCTGGTCTCAGACCTCCAAACTCTGGGCTTCTAGAGAAAGATTTCCGAGATCAACACTCCCACTGGAAGTCCAAGGTTTGCTAACGTCATGGTCGTGAATAGGTATTTGCTTTCGCTACCATTCTCAAACACCGTCGTTGAACATTTCTTTATTGTCCTAAAAAACATCAAAACTGATTCTTGGAATCGTCTCTCATCCATCTCGCTAAGGACTGCGATGCAAACGAAGGCAGGGATGGGAAGGATAAAAATTAACTCCGAATCGATCATCCTGGACATAAAAGCTGACCAAATTATCATGTCGGTCAAGGCAAACGTGACGGTTGAAGAGTATCAAACACTAGCTAGTGTCCAACGCGAAGCTCTTGTTTCTGGAGCTGATGCCATCACCGACATGCAGTGGTAGCTGATTTCTATTGTATCCCAGTACTCAAGAAAACGGTTGTTTGTTTTTTTATACAGCATTATATATTATAGTTAATCGATATCCGTATTCGTTCTAATCACTAAGCGTGTACTTTCTCAAAATTTAGAGGCTTTGAAAGGAGCCAGCTTCCGAGTTACTGGCCTTCATGAGTTCTAATAGATCTACCGTGCATAAACATTAAATTCGTTGAGCTCTTTTAGTCCAAAGTAACTGCAGATCATAGTCTATCACGATAAAAGGACAATTTTTACTGAGTTAGCTTAGCTGTCTAATAATTTAGACAACAGGCTGATTTGTATACCACTTAACAGAATATTGTATGTTTGATCTGTACGATCAGATAGAAAGTCTAGTCTAGAGACTGAAAAACGAGTGTCCCAAGCTCTAGTCCAACTTAAGCAGAAGCGGCACTGACACACTTGGTTTCACGAAGTTGTGTTCTTTTTCACAATGAGATAGTTGCGGAATTCAATTAGCAATTTACAGGCAACGAGATACTCGGTGACATTGTGGACTATATGAAAAATATCCATGAACTGTTAAACATCGGTCTTAAAACTTTTTTGGTATCTTCGTGGGAGGAGGGGGGTCATTAGTTACATTAAAAACACAAAAAGGGAGAAACGAGGTATGAACTCGAAAGACAACTCTGGGTAAGAACTCACTTACTGATCCGCAATTCGGCTTGACGATATTTTAGGTGAAATTCAAGTAGCCAGTGCAGTCCAACCCTCTTATCTATCCTGTTCACACCACCTTTTTCAAGAGGTGAATAAATGGAATTTTTAGCTTTTTTTTCTCTTTTACTGCCCATGGATCTGGTGGAATCTTTCTTGAGGGCAGCATTGAACTCCAGGAAGTGTTTCAACAGAGCACACTGTTCTGCTTGTAACAATTGCTTACCACATGAGTTGTATTTGAACAGATTTTTGTTGTGAATTCTTAGGATTTTTTAACAAAAAAATTGACGGATTTTTCGCTCCCATTCGTCGGAATTTTACGGATTTTTGGTCTACCAGAATGGAAAACTTACTATCATGAAGTGGAAACACTGCTAGCAACCAATGTAGCTAACGGTAATATCAATGAGGATATTAAAAGGTGGGCTTGGAAGATAATTTCAGAGTTGAGTTTGCGGGCAGAAGAAGGTTCAGGAGAAAAAAGGTTTATCCTGGTCTATTAAACACTATTTTTCAGAAGAAGTTAGGAGCCCCAAAAAATGCATTTTAGACCTGGATTAAAAAAGTGCTAGAAGACAAAGACGTAATCGGGATTTTTTTGGAGGGGGGGGGGAGAGGTACAAAAACCTCTTCAAAAATTTGTTTATACACAATTTGTTACTTTTATTTACAAATAAGAAAAAATTAAGGGGGGGGGGGTCCAAACCGGTAGCCTCCCCACCCAATTGGACACAACCTTACTGGAATATAATTAGGGTTAGTATTAGGGTGAGGGAATTTTGGAATCTCCATTCCCTTCGCGCATGTAGGCTAGATAAAATAGGTTACTTTTATTGTCATTTTTGTTGAGTGCACAAACTATGGCAATTAGTCCTTCTCTACGTTGACTTCCAATAATTAACCAAAGAAAAGGGTAAAATTCAATGGTGTTGTATCTAAAAATACAAAGCTCCAAAAGAAAATTTGGTACTTGTTAATTAAGCGAAAAACATCCAAGAAGTGAAGTTAATTAATCGTAATGAAATATAACCCTCATAAAACTTGTAGTTTATATAATAATATAATTTGGGATATATATTTAGACAATAGGGTGGTGTGGATGAAGTACTTGAACAGCGCCCCTAGCCTAGCCTAACAGAACTTAGCCTGACTTAAACTAAACCCCACCTTACTAATCTGTAAATATAAAGCACAAATTATGCAATTCCAATGTATTCTATCACCCGTCACTTGCATTTGTTGCTATGAAACCGACTTATATGGTGTTCTCGTCAGTTGTTTTGGTGTTCTCATCAGTTGTTTCTTGACCATAATAAAATGATTGTTTTGCTTGTTTATTTAGTTTAGCCGTCATAATATTGTTTCTTTTAATATGATTTTCGTTCGTCAGCCTCTTACAATCTTGTTTTATCATTTTTCGTAATATTCTCAATATTTTTTTTTATTTTTTTTGCAATATTCGTAATATAAATTTGCAACATTCCGCATTTTTTTCCTTTATTAGTGTTTCTTATTCATAACTAGTGTTTTTTCTTAATTAGTCTTTTTACCCCCTCCCCAATTAACCCCCTCCATTTGAAATTTTGTTTCTTTAAAAATCTTGTCAAAACTAAAATAAGCTTGTATAATTTAAGCATCCACAGGAACGATTCAGTTCTTTTTAGTACATCTTTTTAGTAGTATCTTTGCCTATATGCTACTATATGGCTAATTTTTCAGTTTTCACTGTAATTTTCACTTGATTCGGGAAAATCGACTCCAATTTGATCCCCTCCCTTCTCCCCAGGATTTTGACGAAATTATACCACGCTAGCCACCTCAATTTTTTCTCTCATTATTGCCCTGGAAAGTGGGATGAAACCACATTTTTGATATACCGTCTTTCAAACGGGTACTTGAAACGATCCGTATACAATTCCTCTGCAAAAAAATATCTAGCAAATTCCCCTCAGTCCTCTGAAGTGTCCGCGTTTCAGAACAATAGTCGGCCTCCGGCAGGACTGTAGCTTCTAATATTCTAATCTTGATTTGCAGACTTATCTTCCGTTTTCTAATATTTTTATACAGGATACTCAAATCGTCAGAACATTCTTAAGTCTAGAAGGGTCTCCTTCCCACCTTCCCAGTTGGTTCCATGCTCCCCCAGGTCCTTCACCATGTTTCTAAGACAAATTTTGCTTTCATTTGGCTTTTATTGACATAACGGACAGAGAATCAACCAATGGAGGATCAAGAAAATGTTTTTTTCGACCATAACCATTTTTGTGTGCTTTCTTAAGTTGATTTCCTCCACCTTTCCTGTAAAACACTAAAAAGGATCACGGTTTCACTTTCGTCAAACGTAGAGGATTTAAAAGGTGCGGATTCAAGCCATGCGCATTTTTGAAAAACTGTTTCATTCTTCCATTACCTTTTCTATACTTAATCTTATTTAGCGATTCATCAATTTTATTATTTTACAATTTTTGTTAGCCTTTTAATTTGTTTTTATCAGTGCAACGTTTTGGGTCGTAATCTGGATGATTGTTAAATCCAAAACTTGACATAATCGTATAAGAGATACATCTTTATAGAGCTAGTAAAAGTTTGAGGCAGAGTATATCGCTACATTGGAATGAAACTATCCTACCTCCAAATGTGCTACGAATCAAACTATCCTATGTCCAAAAATGGAAAAAATGGATTTTCAGTCTATCTAGTGCTAAATTTTGTGCTGAATCCAAATTTGCAGTCAGAATTGGCCCTACGCCACTAGAAAGGCTTTTTCTTTCTTATCTTATGTTGCAAATTTGCTTTTCTCACACCTTGAATCTATTCTATGTCCTTATTTGGACTTGGGCTAGTTTCAAGCAGTAAATTTTGATGAGTTGCAGGACATAGGATAGTTTGTTTGGACTTAGGATATTGCCATTCTAAAGTATCGATACGTCTTTTCGGACATGGGATAGTTTGATGGCAACGTTTGGCTTCACCATCATCAATATTTATAGTAAAAATTTGCAATTGTAAAGGAAGGGTGAAGTTGCAAAATGAATAGTGGAAGAATGCTAATGGAACTAGCTAGAGAGAAGGCCAGGAAAAGTAAGAGAAAATTGCCTGATTCTTATTCTTGTCCCTTTTTTTGCCTTTCAATATTATTATAACATTAGACAGTAGACCATTTAGGTATTGTGCTTTCCTTAGATATTGTGGATTTCTTCAGGTCACCTCTGGCGACTCTGGCCAGTCACGTCAGCTCATTCCTAGGTAGATCAGTCAACCACAAACCCTGATTTTTGGATACCCTATGCAAATCGTTGGATACCTGTTGGCACTCTAAACCTGACCTATCTCACTATGGGTGAAATCTGATTGGTTCATTTTTGAGCTTCAGTCACATCATCAATACTTTATTGGCAACAGATATCCACTGTTTGGCATAGGGTATCCAGCATTAGGAATATGCCAGCGTTTGGCATATGGAATCTATGCCAAATGCTGGGTATATCCAACGTTTTGCAAAGGGTATCCAAAAATCTGGGATTTGTGGCAGACTGGGGTAGAGTACCTAAATGTATGGTTGCTGACATCCCTGAGCTATACCCACCACTGGCACTGTGCCCACTAGAACTGAGGGATTCGATTTTACAACATCTGATCTACTATTACAGTATTATCTGACCTTTCCACTAATACTGATAAAGTCTTACTGGTTACACACCATCTCTTAGGTCAAACTTAACATCATCCCTTCTGCCTGTTCACTAGCTCTACAGTGGGGAATATGAAATGGTCGATGTGACTACTAAAATGTGCCGGACAACCTGTATTACTGGTGGACAGTGGCGTTAATAGGTTCAAATGAGCCATGATTGCTCGGATGTTGTAAAAGAGAGTGAGATTGTTGCTTGTAGCTGTAAAAACTTCAGTCTAAATATTTTTTAGAGTAGGATTTATAGGTTTACAAGTCCATTAGTAGTTTACAAGTTTTCTAGACTTCCTGGATATAAGTCTTCTATACTTCCTGGATACTGCCCGTTTATTTTACAGAGTTTGGTAGCATTAAGTGAACTGAACTGAATAGGCTGAATATTTGGAGCATATAAATAGTAAACATAAAGCCATACAGTATTGTCAACATCTGTGATTCAGTGACATCAGATTTTCTCTAAACATCTAACGTGGCAACCTTTAAATCTGGCAACAATTTAAACAACATAAAAAGCTTATTTTATTTAACTCACTGCTGCTGCAGTTATCGGGGCTTCAACATAAGATTTGACTGCCCTAAAAAACAGTTTTTATGTATGACATTGACGTAACAATTTCTTTTTTTCCAGGTTCGGCAGTGACAACAACTACTAGCAACAAATCTGACTGCAACTCTAACGCAAATTATTTGAGTCCCCCAGAAACCTCAGTAATTTACTCAGGGGAGTTGGGAAGAATGCTATGGGCCATGACCACAGAAGCTGGCAGCTCGTTTGAAACGAATGAAACCCATGCAGATTCACATTTGACGGTAAAGACTAGTCTTGACCTGGAAATGATGCAGTGCATTCCTGACGCTCCTCATGTGTCAGACACTCCTATTCTGAATCTTGACTTGTTCTTTCAAATTAATGAGCAAGGCTCTAGAGCAGATCTTTCTGTGCATAACGATTCTGCCTTAGGTGCAAGCGAAACTACCATTCAGGATGAATCCGAGAACTTTTGTGAGCTAGGCATTACTGGTGCTGCATCTGCTTTTGAACTTTGGAATAAAAGAGAATGGGAATACCTCTGCTAATAAACTTAGTGGAGTAGAGGAAAATGCTACATATTTTTTGAAAATTTAGGAAAATTTAGAAAATTTAGGTTAAAATCGCAATCAGAGAATGTGATTTGGTTGAGGTTTATTATAGGAATTGTTAAATTTATGATTTATGCTGTGTTTATCCCTCCAGAATCAAGTAGTTACAGTTCATGGGAGAATACGCAGGACATTTTGTATGGACGTTAAGGTTGGGTAAAGAATTAAAGTGTATATTTTTAGGTGCCTTCAATGCATACACAAGCAAGATTTTGGGGAAATGGACAAGTAAGGACCAGTCGCAGAGAAGAATGATTGGGGAACTAAACTTTTAGATTTTTGTGGAATTGGAAAGTTAGTAATTTTAAATGAGAGGATGGAAAAAGATAAAGAAAGGGGGAATTTTACATGTTTTGGGGCTGGGAGTCCCAGTGTTATTGATTATATTTTAGTTGACGTAAGACTTTGGTCGGCAAGTGGGGACTTTGAGGTTCTGGGAGCTATCGGATCTGACCATCAGCCTATTGTAGCGGATATATGGGTTGATAAGGCTATATATAGGAATGACGGGAATATTTCTCATAGTAGTAGACCTAAATTAATGAAAAAAAAATTAATGTAGATAAAATTGGGGGAGGATAAGGTAGTTGAATGGCTAGGAGAGAGTATAATAATTTGTAATAATTTATTCCAGAAAAAGCCCGTGGGCCATAGGAAAAATACATAACAAACAAACAACAAATTAACTACATTAAATTAATACTATTTAAAGAAAACGCTCCCGATGCACCGCTGCAATCCTGACAAACCTTGCTATTCTTTTAATACTCATGAAATTTGTATCTTTCATTCTATCTACCATCCATATCTCATTCAATTTTTCTTTACCATACATCTCACGCCTCCAATCATTCAATTGGACACATTCACACACAAAATGTATTAAACTTTCATCCTGAGATCCGCACATAGGACAAGCAATAGATTCTACCTTCTCTCCTTTTCTCCCTTGATACTTTCTTTTCTCCCCAATCAAAAATCCATTTCAACTCCAATCCAAATAAGCCTTCAAATCCTCTCTACTTAACCCAACCTTCCAAAATACCTCCTCCCCCCAACTACCCTTTATCTGTCTATACAATTTTAACGACCCTGAACCTTCCAGACTTGCCCACCATATCTGTATTTCTTGGTTCTTCAACCTCTCTTGTACCTCCCTTATTACTATTTCCTCCATACCCATAATCCACTTTCCTTCATTCCACTATTCCCCTAATCCACACTTATCTAAGATATCCTTAATCTCCGCCGGCCACCCTGTTTTACTATTCTGTCTCAACGCCTCTAAGTATGCTGCCTTTGCTACCGTAAATCTCTGCATACCCAGTGTCCTAACCCAATTTCTCACCATGGTCACTAGCCTCATAGATCGCAGCGATACTAGCCCTAAATCCCCCTGTATTACCAAATTACTAAACAAATCCCATAGTCCTAACATCCTCTTATAATATCTCATCATAACCACCTCAAGTTTTGGACCTTTCCGATAGCCCCAGATCTCTGCTCCATAATGCATCGCCGGTACTATCTTACTTGTCCAAATCCTCTTATGTACTCTGATATCTCTCACCCGTCTAAGACTACTCCTCGCTATTTCACCGCTAATATACCTCCCCCTTGCATTCGCTAGATCCAGATGCCCACTGAATTTCCCATTACTAGTAAACTTTACCCCAAGATAAACAAATTCATTATTCACTGGTATAGTTTCACCTTTAAAGAAAAAATTCACATCTTCACTTTCCATGGCTTTACGACCAAATATCATCACCACTGACTTCGATGTGTTCAGGATTAGCTTCTTCTCTTCCAAATAAACCTCCGTATTCTCTAATAATTGTTGCAGTTTCTCTTTTGTTTCAGCCAGTAATACGATGTAGTCAGCAAATAGTAGTAAGCACAGTTTAAGCAAATCTATCAATAACATTGGTGCATTATTCTTAACGAAAATTTCATTGGCATCATTTAAATAAAGGCTAAACAATTTTGGTGACAGCACACATCCCTGCTTTAGTCCCAATAAAGATTGCACCGGAGTTGAGCACTTTCCCGCCACTTTCACTACTAACTTCACGTACTTATACATTTCGCACAATACGAAATAGTGAGGCAGTCCTAAAGATAACAGGTTTAACAGTAACAGGTTCCTATCGACATTATCATATGCTCCTTTCAGGTCTAAAAAAGTTGCATATAACCTCCCCCCTTTTCCTTTCCTATACTTCTCTACCATAATTCTCAAAGTAAAAATATGATCTACTGCACTATGATTTTTTCTAAACCCTACCTGAAAAGGGGATAGCAGTTCCTTTACCTCCAACCACTTCCCTAATCTTGAGTCTATAACCTTGCAGAAAATCTTACTCATCACATTTCCTAAACTAATTATTCTATAATTACTATGATCCTGTCTATTACCTTTTTTGAAAATTGGTATTCCTACTTACACATTCCACTGATCAGGCCATTTCCTTTTTTCAGTCACAAAACTGAAAACTGCTGCTAAAACTGGTACTAGAACTGTTTTCCCCATTTTCCAAATCTTTGCTGGTATTCCATCCACCCCCGGCGCCGAAGATCCCTTCATTCCTTTTAGGAGTGAGATTGTTGCTTGTAGCTGTAAAAACTTCAGTCTAAATATTTTTTAGAGTAGGATTTATAGGTTTACAAGTCCATTAGTAGTTTACAAGTTTTCTAGACTTCCTGGATATAAGTCTTCTATACTTCCTGGATACTGCCCGTTTATTTTACAGAGTTTGGTAGCATTAAGTGAACTGAACTGAATAGGCTGAATATTTGGAGCATATAAATAGTAAACATAAAGCCATACAGTATTGTCAACATCTGTGATTCAGTGACATCAGATTTTCTCTAAACATCTAACGTGGCAACCTTTAAATCTGGCAACAATTTAAACAACATAAAAAGCTTATTTTATTTAACTCACTGCTGCTGCAGTTATCGGGGCTTCAACATAAGATTTGACTGCCCTAAAAAACAGTTTTTATGTATGACATTGACGTAACAATTTCTTTTTTTCCAGGTTCGGCAGTGACAACAACTACTAGCAACAAATCTGACTGCAACTCTAACGCAAATTATTTGAGTCCCCCAGAAACCTCAGTAATTTACTCAGGGGAGTTGGGAAGAATGCTATGGGCCATGACCACAGAAGCTGGCAGCTCGTTTGAAACGAATGAAACCCATGCAGATTCACATTTGACGGTAAAGACTAGTCTTGACCTGGAAATGATGCAGTGCATTCCTGACGCTCCTCATGTGTCAGACACTCCTATTCTGAATCTTGACTTGTTCTTTCAAATTAATGAGCAAGGCTCTAGAGCAGATCTTTCTGTGCATAACGATTCTGCCTTAGGTGCAAGCGAAACTACCATTCAGGATGAATCCGAGAACTTTTGTGAGCTAGGCATTACTGGTGCTGCATCTGCTTTTGAACTTTGGAATAAAAGAGAATGGGAATACCTCTGCTAATAAACTTAGTGGAGTAGAGGAAAATGACAGTGCGTCTGCTGGTGAACTTAGTGTAACAGAAGAAAGTCCTACTGCCCAGGGAAAGAAGAGGAAGAGAAGACCTTCAGCTGGAAAAGATACATAGCAAAGAAGATGTTGAATGGTGGCATTAAACACATTAGTAGCAAAGCAAAGACTGTGCCAGAAAGGACTATGAAAGGGCCT
The DNA here is from genome assembly GCF_032884065.1 of Artemia franciscana. Taxonomy (NCBI): domain Eukaryota; kingdom Metazoa; phylum Arthropoda; class Branchiopoda; order Anostraca; family Artemiidae; genus Artemia; species Artemia franciscana. The sequence goes on from NW_027062668.1 coordinate 1,024,955, forward strand.
TGTAAGTGCAGGATGAGGTGTTATGAAAGAATTCCGGAAGAGACTCGAATAAGCATTTTCAGGTCTTACTGGGAATTGGGTGATATTAATAGACAAAGAGACTACATACTTCAGTAAGTTAGTCAAGCCAAAAAAAAACGTTCTATGATACATAAAAGCGATAATGATAATCATGAAGAAGGAACAGAGGGACAGAACAATGACACTGAGAAAGCAGAGAGGAGGGTGTTTTCAGTAGTGTATTCCTTGTGCATTAATGAGGAACCTGAGAAAGTCTGTCGACTGTTTTTCGTAAATACGCTAGGAATTTCTGAACAGATGGTGAAAACTGCGTTGAAGAAAAAAGTGCCTGGTACGGGAGCTTCGAAAAGGGATGAAACAGGTTGAAAAGAGGAATCCCGCAGATTCACCGATATAAGAGAACTTAAATCATGCAGGGAGCATATAAAACTTTTGAAAAAAGCCCCAAGCCATTACTGCAGAGCTAGATCTAAATCTCAGTATTTGGAAGATGGGATCAAGAGTCATGCTCACCTTTATAGACTTTATCGAGAGTGGTGCCTGGAAAACAATAGACAAGCTGCAAGATCCGACAAATACAAAGAGATTTTTCAGCATGAGTTCAATCTCAGCTTTTTCCGTCCCAAAAAAGACCAATGTGACAAGTGTGTTGCGATGGAAAATGCAAGCCCTCAGATGAAAGAACAGTTGACTATACAGCACAGTGAGCACATCAGAAATAAGGAAGAAAGTAGAAAGTTTATAGCAGAGGAACAAGAGAGAGGAAAGATGGACCCTGAAAGGATTATCATAGCGTGCTTTGACTTACAAAAGGTCCTACAGTGTCCGCGTGGAGAAGTTTCTTCTTATTACTATAAGTCGAAACTTGACTGTTAAAATCTCAGTATCTATAACTGCAATACTCGCGAAGGAAACTGCTACATGTGGCATGCAGGCACTGCTAAAAGAGGCTCGTCAGAAATCGGGAGTTGTGTTTACAGCTTTATTGTGAGTAAGGTAGAAAAAGGAGCAACAGAATTCGTTTTCATAAGTGACAATTGCGGAGGACAAAACAAGAACAAGAACCTTGTTTCCAATTATTTATACTGTGCCAGTAAATTTAAGATAGTAATTACTCACATGTATCTTGAAACTGGGCACACGCAAAATCAAAACGATTCGGTCCATGCTGTCATCGAGAGATTTGCTAAGAACCAAACAGTGTATGTGCCTTCTCAGTGGTTTCAGATTACAAAAAGTGCATGTTTGAAGAGTCCTTACAAAGTAAAGGAAATGAGAATGTCTGATTTCTATGATCTTGATAAGCTATGTAGAGAGACCAGTGATAATTTTAACGTCGATATTAACGGGGTTAAAGTGAACTTCACAGAAATCCGAATGTTGAAAGTTGATTACACATTGCCTGACATGATTATTGTTCGGACCAGCTGGGCAGCTAAAGACATCAAGATGATGGAAACAATCAGGAGGTCAAGAAGGGGGAAAGCTTCAGTGAAGAAGTCAGCTGGGTCGTGCAATTTGCAAAAGCTGTATTCTGGTCCAGTTCCAATTCGCGAAAGAGTGTACCGCGATATTCAAGATCTTTGTAAAAAAAATTTGATTCCTGAAGCTTATCACCAGTTTTTCAGAAACCTTCCGTTCGATTGTTTAAAAGAACGTTCTGCGGAGTCGGATGATTCTGATTAACTTCGTTTTATTTTTCTCTTTTGATACTTCAAATGGTAATTTTTCATTTTGTCATACTTTGAATATGAATTAAAATAATATATGGTGAAATATTTGATATAATACGGACATAGAATGGACTGTGTCTTCCTTCAGCAGGGCTTCTCAGATTTGTAACTATCCTATGTCCAAAAATTGGACTTAGGATTGTCTCGTTCCGATGTAGATAATATAACCACCATCCTATATCCAGTTTTTTCGACGTTCTGACCTAAGTAGGTCAAAAATATCTTCACTAATACATAGCCAATACGAAATAAACTCTACAGTCCGGTTGTTCCCCTAAAACCTCTTTTTGAAGTACTGGAAAAATAATCTTAAAAACTTCAAATAGCTCTCCTGAAAAGTAGCGGTTTTGGACGTAGGATAGTTTGAATCGACGCCCATTTGGAGGTAGGATAGTTTCATTTTAGTGTAGCGATATGGAGTCGCAAAGTAAAGCATCATTTCAAATTTCTGTTTTTTATTGCGTCTTTTAATGTACCTTTACAGAGCAGTGAAGGGGCTTTTCGTAATAAAAATTAACTGAAGTAAATTGATACTCCAAACCATAACAGTTGTTTTCAATAATCCATAATCTGGGGAATTTTACTGAAAGGATGCAGGAGCTTCATTTGAAATATTGAACTTTTTATATTCCCGTTTTTGAAGAGGGAATGAGGGAAGGGCATGTGTTCTCTCCCCCCTTAGATGTCTGGGGTTGAACAATCTTGGTTTGGTGCGATTTTAATGTGATGATCCTAATCTGAATTTAAAAATATGTAGCAAAGGAAATTTAACCTCAATTTTCTATCTGATATATTTCAGGAAAATTTGAGGTGTTGGGATGGGGAGGGGGTATCCACCCTCCGATCACTTCAAATCTTAAAAGGGGTACTAGAACTTCTAATTAAGAATCCAATAAGCCCCCTCTGAAGTTTATAAGACCACCCTTTCTATAAGAACATAATATATCCCCAGGGCATAACCTACAACCTTTGCTCTGACGGCTGTGGGGGGGGGGTTCATCCTCATAGACAAATTTTCCAGGACTTTTAAGTAAGCTGAACAAGATCTCAAAATTTTAATTGGATGTGTTTGGAGAAATGGTGGGAGTGGTAAGGGGGGTTAGTTACCCTCTTGTCACTTTCGACTGTTAATAGAGCCACTAGTCCCTTTAATTTCCAATCTAATGAGCCTTTTTAGAAGTTTTTGCGATGACAAATAGCCATCTCAAAAATTTTTATCTGATACATTTTGGGAAAATACGGGGTGGGGGAGAGGTATGCACCCTCTGATTGCTCTGAATCTTAAATAGGGTACTAGAACATATGGCTACCGATCCAATGAGCCCCCTCCGAAGTTTATTCGAGCAGGCTTTCTATATAAACATTAAGCATCCTCAGGGCATAACTTACAACCCTTGCCTTCAGGGTTCTGAGGGGTTGTCATCCTCAAATATATAATTCTGAACCTTTCAGCTACGATTGAACAAAATGGCTATCTCAAGATGTTGATTAAATTCGTTTTTGGAGATAGTGGGTGGGAGAGGGGGGTTAGTTGCTCTCCAATCGCTTTCGACTGTTATAAAAGGCAGTCCTTTGAATTCCCAATCAAACGAGCCCTTTTGAAGTTTCTACGACAACTCGTTCGATAAGAAATGCCTTGGCCTAAAAAAAAAGAGCAAATAATACATTGTACCCACACCGCTCTTTACTTAGGCTGCGCTATTGCACTGCCTAAGAAAGTCTGCACAATTAATGTTTTGCAGTCAAATTTCTGTTTGTAAAACTCAAACCGCTACTTTTTAACATTTTCTTTTATAACTGACTTTGTCCGTAGCACTAAGGGAAACCCATTTATAAGAAAACCCGTTTGTTTATTGTAAATACATATAGCAGATATAGTTTTGGTCAAATGTAATAGCCAATTATTTTATTTTTTTCAATAAATGCGTCAAGTAAGATTAATACATTTTTTTAAATTAGAAGCTCAAGGCTGTCGTAAATTTCAAAGAAAGTAAGACTCCCTCCTTCAGCATCTGTTGATTAGCCTGAAAAATTGTCTGACTGATTTAAGAATGACGATAATGCCTGAAAAAAACACACTTCTTCAAATATTTATTAGAACGAAAGGGCCTGAAAAAATTAAAATTAATCATATCCAAGGTTCTCAAGGTGAGCTCTTCGAACAAGCTCTTTTAGAAAATAATCCCCATGGATACACGCAAGAGGGCTAAGGGGAAAAACACGCCTCCCATCAGAATTTTAAAGATTAATACAGTCATCCTACACCCCTCTCAGATATATTTCCTGGTGAAAGTCATTATGCTCCCCAACATATGTATCTTTTGTGGCTATAAGACAGTTTGGTGAGCTTGTGAATGTGATCTTTCATGTTGCACAGAAGAGAAATTCTGCAATAAAACGCAAATACCACCCCACAACAATCATACTACAATTGTATTAAATAGATATTCCCATGGACCAAGGAGATTGGAGGTTAATTTTCACCTTTATCTCTCCTCCAATCCCCCCCCCCCCCAAAAAAAATAAAACCTTTTTCTGTTCTTTTCCGAGCCTCTAAGACAAATAGGGATTTTAGATTAGAAACATGACTTTGGAGGCTTTAAGCACATTTCTACAAAAACCCACCACCCCTCCTCTGCCACTTTGTTACCACGAACTGTTTGATATCTTGGTAAGAAAAGGGAATGCGAATGACTTAACACATTATTTCACACATGAAAAAAAATAATAACAATATATATATATATATATATATATATATATATATATATATATATATATATATATATATATATATAATATATATATATATATATATATATATAAATATATATATATATATATATATATATATACATATATATATATATATATATATATATATATATATATATATATATATATATATATATATATATATATATATATATAATTATAGAAAATCCCTACGGTGTTTGGTCTCTCAAAATGAAAACAAGTAGGCTACTTTTGGCTTCGGCGAAAATTGGGCTACGAATAATTATAAATAAAAAAGGGACACACAGGGGACTATTGTTGTAGTTGGTGCCCACCGAAAAAACACCATGAAATTCTAAAACCAACTTTCAAAAATTGCAAAATACTTATTTATATCATTACAAAAAGCGTTTCACTTTGCTTCACCCCGTCGCTCTAATAGTCAATGCTATAATCCAGATTACAGGTTTTCCGTGAGCATTCTGTCGTGTGATCTCGTTAAGGTTGCTTTGTTTGACGTTAAATGTGTTTGAAGAATCACGAATAAAAGCTCACACTTATAGTATTTTTTTACTTTGCATATTTGATAGTTAAATAGGGTGGGGTGGGGGTTAAAACAATTCTAGACACTTTTAGGAATGATGCAATTAAGTATTTTTCATAGAATTCTAGATTGTTTCTTTCTGAGTGTGGCGACCATTGCACTTGTACCAGAAATTACCAGCAAATAATACATGGCTATTATCGATACGTATTGTATTTTGGTCTAGTCCTTTTCTGAGGATGTGACTGAAGAATTCAAACATTTTCTATATTTCATAGCCTGGAGAGTATCCTAATACATAGTTGCGTGCCTGTCAATATTATATTAATACCCGTTAAATATCAATTGAATAACGGTAAAAAATGATCAGCTCCTTCAGAACTGACGATTTTTGAAATTGCGACAGGTTAGATCCATGCACCTTCCTCAAACTATACCACTGACTCTTCTCTTCGGTTGCAAATAAGAATATAAAGGAACAACACAACTTCCTTACCAATCGGATATGAGCCCCTCTCCCTTCGTAGAGGCTGCCCTTATGGTATATTAACCATTAGATAAACGTAATGTAAACTTTTGTACCTGTTGCAGACTCCATTTGAGTTTCCTTTCTGATTTAAAATCCCTTGAACTAATAAAACTTCGCAATCAGCCACAACAAGAAAATTAACCAGCTAGACTATTTTCATTTCACAATATTTGAAAAATAAGATTCAAGTTCATAAGTTCAATAGATTCAAGATCAAAAGAAGAAAGGTCCAGATATTATATCTGAGGATGACAACAGCACCTCCAAGGGCCCTCAGGACAAGGTTTGTAAGTTATGCCCTGGGGATATATAGAGCTTTTATAGAAAGGGCAGTCGAATCTACCCTATAATGTAGGTTATCAGAAGTCCTAGTACCCTTTTTAGATTTAAAGTGATTGGAGGGCGGACACCAAACCTCGTATTTTCGTGAAGTGCATATGATAGAAGCTTTGAGATCGCCATTTATTGTCGTAGAAGCTTCAAAAAGGCTCATTTAATTGGAAATTTAAAGGGCCTGTTTAATAGTCAAAAGTGATTGGTATGCAGCAAGCCCCCTCTCTCCGCGCCCATCAATTCCCAAAAGACATCTAATAACAATTTTGAGATATTCATTTTGTTCAGCGTAGTTCAAATGCCTGTCCCCTCACAGCCCTCAGAGCCAAGGTTGTAAGTTATAACCCGAGGGCATATAAGTTGTATGGAAAGGGTGGTCGTATAAACTACGGAGGGGACTCATCGTATTGGAAATTAGATGCTTTAGTTCCCTTTTTATGAGTTAAAATGATGGGGGAGGAGGGCGCACGCCCCCTACGTTGTATTTTCCCCAAATGCATCCAAAGATCCCCAAGAGTCTGGGGGTAAGGGTTGTAAGTTATGCCTTAGGGGCATATAAAGTTTTTATGGATGGGGTAGTCGTGTGAACTGTAGAAAAGGCTCATTTGATTTGAAATGTATAGTTTGGTTCCTTTTTAAATGTCTTTCAATATGAGAGTAACAAGCCCGCCTCCCTGACACCATTTTTTTCCAAAATGCATTCAATTGAAGTTGTGAGATAGTCATTTTGTTACCAAGAGTCCAAAAATCATATACCAATGCTTGGTGTGGACAACATCCCCCAAAGCCCATAGAAAACAAGTCTTGTTTGAGCCTCTGAAAACAAAATGCAATTAAAATGTTTTGACTTCTCTTACTTTCATAAACAGAAAATTATCCCAATTTTAAGGCATAAATATAGAGAAGTAAGAATAATCGAATTAAGGGTGGGGTAACACTGCTGATTAGGAAAAATATAATTAGTACATGTGATAGGTTAAAATCGCAATCAGAGAATGTGATTTGGTTGAGGTTTATTATAGGAATTGTTAAATTTATGATTTATGCTGTGTTTATCCCTCCAGAATCAAGTAGTTACAGTTCATGGGAGAATACGCAGGACATTTTGTATGGACGTTAAGGTTGGGTAAAGAATTAAAGTGTATATTTTTAGGTGCCTTCAATGCATACACAAGCAAGATTTTGGGGAAATGGACAAGTAAGGACCAGTCGCAGAGAAGAATGATTGGGGAACTAAACTTTTAGATTTTTGTGGAATTGGAAAGTTAGTAATTTTAAATGAGAGGATGGAAAAAGATAAAGAAAGGGGGAATTTTACATGTTTTGGGGCTGGGAGTCCCAGTGTTATTGATTATATTTTAGTTGACGTAAGACTTTGGTCGGCAAGTGGGGACTTTGAGGTTCTGGGAGCTATCGGATCTGACCATCAGCCTATTGTAGCGGATATATGGGTTGATAAGGCTATATATAGGAATGACGGGAATATTTCTCATAGTAGTAGACCTAAATTAATGAAAAAAAAATTAATGTAGATAAAATTGGGGGAGGATAAGGTAGTTGAATGGCTAGGAGAGAGTATAATAATTTGTAATAATTTATTCCAGAAAAAGCCCGTGGGCCATAGGAAAAATACATAACAAACAAACAACAAATTAACTACATTAAATTAATACTATTTAAAGAAAACGCTCCCGATGCACCGCTGCAATCCTGACAAACCTTGCTATTCTTTTAATACTCATGAAATTTGTATCTTTCATTCTATCTACCATCCATATCTCATTCAATTTTTCTTTACCATACATCTCACGCCTCCAATCATTCAATTGGACACATTCACACACAAAATGTATTAAACTTTCATCCTGAGATCCGCACATAGGACAAGCAATAGATTCTACCTTCTCTCCTTTTCTCCCTTGATACTTTCTTTTCTCCCCAATCAAAAATCCATTTCAACTCCAATCCAAATAAGCCTTCAAATCCTCTCTACTTAACCCAACCTTCCAAAATACCTCCTCCCCCCAACTACCCTTTATCTGTCTATACAATTTTAACGACCCTGAACGATCCAGACTTGCCCACCATATCTGTATTTCTTGGTTCTTCAACCTCTCTTGTACCTCCCTTATTACTATTTCCTCCATACCCATAATCCACTTTCCTTCATTCCACTATTCCCCTAATCCACACTTATCTAAGATATCCTTAATCTCCGCCGGCCACCCTGTTTTACTATTCTGTCTCAACGCCTCTAAGTATGCTGCCTTTGCTACCGTAAATCTCTGCATACCCAGTGTCCTAACCCAATTTCTCACCATGGTCACTAGCCTCATAGATCGCAGCGATACTAGCCCTAAATCCCCCTGTATTACCAAATTACTAAACAAATCCCATAGTCCTAACATCCTCTTATAATATCTCATCATAACCACCTCAAGTTTTGGACCTTTCCGATAGCCCCAGATCTCTGCTCCATAATGCATCGCCGGTACTATCTTACTTGTCCAAATCCTCTTATGTACTCTGATATCTCTCACCCGTCTAAGACTACTCCTCGCTATTTCACCGCTAATATACCTCCCCCTTGCATTCGCTAGATCCAGATGCCCACTGAATTTCCCATTACTAGTAAACTTTACCCCAAGATAAACAAATTCATTATTCACTGGTATAGTTTCACCTTTAAAGAAAAAATTCACATCTTCACTTTCCATGGCTTTACGACCAAATATCATCACCACTGACTTCGATGTGTTCAGGATTAGCTTCTTCTCTTCCAAATAAACCTCCGTATTCTCTAATAATTGTTGCAGTTTCTCTTTTGTTTCAGCCAGTAATACGATGTAGTCAGCAAATAGTAGTAAGCACAGTTTAAGCAAATCTATCAATAACATTGGTGCATTATTCTTAACGAAAATTTCATTGGCATCATTTAAATAAAGGCTAAACAATTTTGGTGACAGCACACATCCCTGCTTTAGTCCCAATAAAGATTGCACCGGAGTTGAGCACTTTCCCGCCACTTTCACTACTAACTTCACGTACTTATACATTTCGCACAGCAACAATACGAAATAGTGAGGCAGTCCTAAAGATAACAGGTTTAACAGTAACAGGTTCCTATCGACATTATCATATGCTCCTTTCAGGTCTAAAAAAGTTGCATATAACCTCCCCCCTTTTCCTTTCCTATACTTCTCTACCATAATTCTCAAAGTAAAAATATGATCTACTGCACTATGATTTTTTCTAAACCCTACCTGAAAAGGGGATAGCAGTTCCTTTACCTCCAACCACTTCCCTAATCTTGAGTCTATAACCTTGCAGAAAATCTTACTCATCACATTTCCTAAACTAATTATTCTATAATTACTATGATCCTGTCTATTACCTTTTTTGAAAATTGGTATTCCTACTTACACATTCCACTGATCAGGCCATTTCCTTTTTTCAGTCACAAAACTGAAAACTGCTGCTAAAACTGGTACTAGAACTGTTTTCCCCATTTTCCAAATCTTTGCTGGTATTCCATCCACCCCCGGCGCCGAAGATCCCTTCATTCCTTTTAGGCTTGCACAAACTTCCTCTACCTTGATCGGTTCTAATAGACTATAATCCTCTTGTCTTAAGGGGAAACCATTCTGCTCTCGTAGCTCCTCTGCTAAACTCCCTATACCGTCTCCATATTGCTCCCTTTTGCTAGTGTCCTGCTCCAGATATGTTTTCCACGACTCAGCTGGAGGTATGTGTTTGTCGTTGGTCTTGAATTCCCGCCTTACTTCACTCCAAAACTGTTTTGGGTCTTTTGACAAGTATTCCTCGCTGATCTTTATAGCCCTAATCTCTTCTACTTGTTTTTTTCTCATTTTTATTAACCTCTTGTAGATTTTTCTCTCTGTTCGGTACTCCGATAAGTGTTTATTCATTTCCTGGTCATTTAGTGCTCCTTTCACTTTCCTGAGAAGTTGAATAAGGTTTACTTTCAGCCTCCGACAATCCTCATCAAAGAATTCGTTTGTATTTCTCACTATCTCCTTGTTATTTGATATTCCACTGCATTTCTGATATACTTCCTCTGATATTTCTTGCACGGCTTCTTCTAACTTCCCTTCTCCTAGTATATATATGCATTCCTCTGCCCTTTTCTGCATCTGTTCACTTTCCAACAATTTTTTCAAACGGTTTTCCTCCATACAATCTACCCTAATCTGCTGCTTCATTACCTTCCTACCCTTATCTTCCCTCTTCCCCTCATTCCTCCAACTATATCTCTCACCCTCTATCTCATTCATCCATTTCTTCGCCTGTCCTGCCTTCATGACTACCTCTATTGGCTGGTGGTCTGATCCTACAACATCCATAACATAAAAATCCAAACAATTTTCCCATAACCTCCTATCAACCATAATATAATCAATCACGCTAGGCTTCCCCGAACCAAAGCACGTAAAATCTCCCCTTTCATGATCTTTACCCACCCTTCCATTCAAAATTATCAACCGACCCTCACTACAAAAATTTATCAACTTATGGCCCCACCTATTTTTCCTCCTAGTTTCATCTTTGCTTGTCCTACCTTTCGGGCATCCATTTCTTCCATACCATTCAACCATACTCTCCATTCCTGATAAACAAGGGTTGCCAAGATCCACCTGAATGTCTTTAACCTCCGTACTCGTACCCGTGTAGGCGTTGAAATCACCTAGTAATACAAAAAAAGGGTCACTAAACAGCTCAACATAATTAACATACTCCTCAATTAATATGTCCCATGTATATTCATTCATATAAGAACTATTTTCAGGGGGTATATATACACAGCCTATAACATAGCTCTTGTCCCACATGGACATTTGTAACCACACTATATTTTCTGACGCACTTAATAGCCTATGGATGCTATCAAATATATCATCCCGGCTCAATATCGCTATCCCCCCATAATGTCGACCATTACTCGATTTATTTCTCACTCTTTCAAAAACATTGTACCCTTCAACACTTAATGGGTTTTTCCCATCACTCCATGTCTCTACTAGTCCAACTATATCTTTCTTGTCATTATCAATACACGCTTCCTTCAACAGATTACTTAGTTTTGTCGCTGAAAACCCTTGTATATTCCAATGCCCATGCGTACTACCTTTTCACTAGAATTTTCACTATGGCCCACCGTTTCCTATTCATCACCAGCAGTTACCATAGTCCCTTGACTCGGCTGTTCTCTTGACACGCTTTCACCATCACTTGCCCTCACCTCAAGACCACTGCCCTCAATTGGTACTTCCTGGTTGAGCACTCCCACTAATCGTGACTTTCTGATAGGCTGATTTTGATCGTCACTTGGACTTATTATCCTAGCATGGTCGCGTTTGGCCCGTGGTTCAGGCCTCCCGGGCATCTTCAAAGCAACCGTATTTTTCGGTGTAATAAATGTGGTTGTGGTTCTAATATCCGTGTTTGGATCGTCCAATTCATTTTCATTGGCTGAAAAATATCCTTGCAAGCTACCTGTAGATTCTGACCTGCTACGCGTTGAAGTTTCATGGTCAAGGGACTGACGGCTCTGACCTTGAAGCTTTCCCAAAGCTACTGGGACCATATCTCTAACACTCGGACCTCTTACTTCAATTATTTTCTCATCGTCAAAATCATACGTCAAGATCTTGTCCTGTAAAATTAGCCTCACCCCCCTTAATTTAGCAGGCATATTTTTTGACCTAGCCTCCGCTAGCAGTGGTTTTAGCTTATCTTGAGCCATACGCTCTCTTTCCGTGTAATCAGGGGATATATTCAACTTATGACGGCTAAATAGCCCAGAGGATCTCAACACCAAATCTCTTAGAGGCTTGCTAATAAATTTAATGACAACCGGGGGCACGCCATTATTTTTAGAACGAAGGCGGAAAATATCCTTTATGTCTCGCCTCTCTAGATCCAAATTCGGAACAATTTCATTTAAGCATGACAAAATATCTGACGCTAGACTGGGTCCTCGGTGTTTTGGGTCAAAATTGTATATAATCAAATTCATGTTCTTCAATTCTTTTTCAAGAAATTCTATCTTGGACTGGGTTTTCCGCAAATCTTTATTAACAGTTGAGCAGCTTAATGCCAGTCCAGCTATCTCCGATTTAATTGCTCTGTTGGTTTCCTCTACCTTGCAAGAAAATTCCGAAAAAATCGTCTTTAGGCCTTCAATTCCCTCAGCCAAAACCTCTATTTTATTTACTGAGGCTCTTAGACTTTGCATCTCCTTTATCAGTTGTTTTATACCTTCCTCGCTCATCTTAGTGTATTAAATATTATGCCAAAATCTTACCTTCGATATGCCTTTCTTATTTACCCTCGTACCGGCCTTCGAGCTTTTCTCAAAAATTTTGTCTTTAGTGGCCGACAAAAAAAAAAGATAAATCCAACTATATCCAAAGGCAATCATTGCGCAATGAAATAACTATCCAAAAAGTTGAAAACTGGCCAAACAATAAAACTAGTTTAGATCTATATAGGTCAAAGACTGGATCAATACTATAGTTGAGATGAATTTGGAGGAAACGCAAAGGATCATAGAAAATGGTCAAAGGGCTAAATGTTTAGGACGATTATGCCAGATAATAGAGAGTTTAGAGACTTATATAGTTTAGTAAATAGAGGAATAGCAAAAATAAGTAGGAAAAGGGCTTTTTTGATGATGATTGTGGAGAAACAAAATGGAAGTGGTGGAAGCACTAAGAAAGCTGAAAAAGAATAACGAGGAATCTGCTCTTCTGGTGTGTCGACAGAAGCCGAGGGAATACAGACAGACAATTCGAAGTAAGAAGAGGGAACAAGATAGAGTCAGGAACTTGAAAATTGAGAAAAATTATGTAACAAAGAAAGAAAAAATTCTAGCAACTAGTACAAGGATCTGTTAACCCCTCTACAACAGAGCAAATTTTTGGATCTGAAACCTGGCCTGAACACCTTGAATTACTGGATACCACAAAGGACGGAGGAATGGAGGATTTATCACAGAGTTTAAGCCAACAGGCGTGCTACCCGCTCAGACAGGAGGATTACAAGCTTATCTCATAAATTACGCATGAGGAGATTGGTAAAGCCCTGAAGTCTATGAAGGGGGGGACATGCAATGGGGACAGATGGCGTCCCGATGGAAATTTGGAAGTGGGGAAAGACATGTTTTGCTGCAATTTTGATTAGTTTCTATTCAGCTTTGGTAAGTTTGTGTAAGTTGCCCGAAGAGTGGAGTTTATCAGTTGTGATACCATTATTTAAAAAGGGAGATAGGTCTCATCATGATAATTGTCGAGGAATTCATTTAAGAAGTACTTTACCGAAGATATTTTGTAAGGTGTTATAATTTAGACTAAGGATGTGGACAGAAAACAGGGATGTTTTGGATAAGGTTCTGGCGGGTTTTAGAAACCGCTTTGGGACGAATAATCATATGTTTATTCCACAGGCTAGTTAATAAACCTACTAGTGCTGATAAAGATAGGTTATACACGCCATTTATAGATATCAAAGAAGCTTTTGATAATGTTTGTATGCTTCTATTAATGGTTAGTTTGATAGAGGTAAGTCTCCCAATCCTGTTTTTGCTAATTTTAGTTCAAATGTATAGGTTTACTATAGTAGTTGTGAGAGTTGGTAGGCAAGTTTCAAGGGTAGTTAGAGGATTTAAAGGTGTTAAACAGGGCTGAACATTGTCTGTAACCAAATGTCATGTAACATCTTGAAAATGTCTTGAAGAATGTCTTGAAGAAAACACTCCGCATGACTTAATGTATATTTTTGCATCTTGACCTGGCCAGGCCACCTGAAGGTTTTCCCCTACACCCTTAGGTTTTTAAACAGCCAACAAAAAACTATTATGTAACGCCTACATTTGCATCTCTCTTGGGCGGGGTCCAGTAGGTAACAACCAAAGAAATCATGATCCTATGAAGGTCCATGAATGTTTTTCCCGGCCCTGTCGGCTTTTAAGCAGCCAAAGAAACTACTACGTGGCGCGTGTATCAACATGGTGACTTGCTGCCCCCCTGAAGGTTTTCCTCCAAACCCCTAGGTTTTTAAACAATCAAAGAAAAAACTGTGATTTAACGTTTGTATCTTCGCTAACGGATCCTGATGTTTTTTCCCTTAAACCTCTAGATCTTTAAATAATTAAAGAAACTATTGCTTAACGCGTACGTTTGTATCTTGACTAGCGTATCCTGAACTTTAACAAGTCCTATTACTTAACAGCCAAAGAAAACTTGATTTGATGGGCCTCTCTGAAGGTTTTTTCCTGCCCCTTACTGGTTTTTAAACAATCAAATAAAAAACTGTGATGTAGCGTCTACGTTTGCATCTTGAGTTGGCAGGGCCAGAACTCTAACAAGTCCTATATCCGAAGAAATAACTTGCAAATGTAAACAAACCCTATTGCTCATCATACACCTGCATCATCGAAGAAAATTAATGTCACCTGCGTCTTGAGGCACTCGTCGTTAAACCTCCTCAGGATCTTAAATCATTTCGGAAGAAAAGAGTAGCGGCTATGGGGGCCATTAAATGCAAAGGTCACTACTGAGCTCAAAGGTTGGTCTTTATTTGTGTCCTATGTGTAAAGGTTTAGATGAGAGCGTATATCGATTGATGCGTGAGTGTGAGGAGCTGAGGGATTGGAGATTTGAAGTGCTTGGTAGGCGGATTATAATTTTGAGTGGTTGGTGAGAGTGTGTGCGGATGAGTGTTTTATGGGTGTCAGAAGCTTGGCACGATTTCTTTGTCTCACGATGAATCATAGAATTAGATTTCTGCAGGATTTTGTTAGGATTTGTGTGATTTCTTTGTAATTATAAATTCGTTTTTCACTGTTCCTTACTTTTAATGTGATGTTTTTTTTTGGAATTTTTTCTGTGCACTTTTTTTATTCCTTTATTTACTTCTCTATAACAACATTTTTAATGTTTCTAAAAAGGAAAATTTTTTTTTGTCGTTCAGCTTACTTTATAATGTACTGTCAGTCAAACGAATACCTACTGCTAAAATCCGGAAATTTCTCTGGAAAAAGTTTAACAAGTCGTCCTCGTCCTTTCGAAGTGCTTGTAATTGAAAACCATGCCTGACCAGAGTCAATACCATGGGCTTCTTCATTTTAGACTCAATTAAGAGATCAATCTTCTCTGTTTTCTAATTTTAAAACACACCTTGCCCCTTGGCTAATCTACAACATCTTTAATAATGCATCTTTACTTTTCATCAAACTATTAAAAAAAAAATGTTTTGAATTTAGGTATCCTTAGCTCCAAACATTGAACTTAAGTGATTCCACTTAAAAAAAAAAAAAAAAAAAAAAAAAAACTGTCCATGCTTCAAATCCAATCTTAATTGCGGTTGTAAGCGTCTAATCAGTCAGCTCAGTCTGGCAACGCTCAGTTCTTTTTATTCTGTTCAGTCCAGTCTGGTCACCTTAGTCTGTTCTGGAAACGCTTGTGTCTGTTGCAAAATGCTTGTTTTGGAAGTAAAGTGGCCGAAGACCAAAATAATGCAATCTTCTGACACCTTTCGAAGTATGGCCAGAATTTGAGCAGATGATTAACGTAGATGCTATCCACACGAAGGCCTTTACAAAATCAAATGTATCTGATGGTTTGGTAGGCTGTGAAGCTTAGAGATTCTTTCGTTCTCAAAATTGTTACTCTAGATGCAAGCAGCTAAAGACTAACTCTCTTTGTTAGTATGGTCATTTGCCTGGTCAAACACCCACATGACTCGGTTTGGTTTAGACCAAACTGCAAACAAGTAGAAACATCACTTAGGAAGATCGTTCACAACATGGAAGGATGTCATACGCGGTCAATTCAGTACCTAAAGCATTGACTCAAATGAAGGTCAACTCCTGACTAGCACAAATCACTCTAGGGACAAACCCAGGCATTAACTTCGGGTTACCTCTAAATAATATTCCTTTTTCTATTAGTTCTTATTCGTCGGGCTCCTTTTAGCCCTAGTATTTAAGAACATTGACTTCGAACTCTGATCAGTATTTTTAATTAGTCAGAAAATATGTTCTTCATCCTTTTTGGGGAGACTATCTCAGACTTTTTTTATTCCATGAGTTTCTTCTTGGCTTGGGCACCTGTGACTGCAAGTTTAAAACAGATCTCGGTTTAAATACTTTTTGGGTAAGATCTGGTCCTCCTAAAGACCTTGCCTCTCCAAACAAAAGCTGCCTTAGTCAAGGCAACGATCCTCAAAAGTTTTAGATCAATCGGAAAATTTTTATTTTTTGGCACTTTATTGGGCCGTAGCTTCAAGACAGTTCATTTCCAAAACTGTAGTTTCTCGTAAATTATGGTCTGATTGACAGGAACGAAGGCTTTTAGTTTCAAGTTATTTAGAAAAAAAAAATCTTTTTAGTCCTTTTTAAAACCCACTTTTGGCCAGGAAAATATTTTTCGCATTTCTCTTTTTTATGTAGCCCTTGGCCCAAGGATTTCCAAACATAAGTTTCAAGCCTCTTGAAAAAGATATTGGCCCCATTTCTCAAGAATTCATGGCTCCAGCCTTATTTTTCTTATGCAAGAGGTTTCTCTTAGCCAAGGATCTTGCAAGTGTAAATTTTAAGCGGTTTGGAAAAAAAAAATTGGCCGTTTCCGTGCAACCTATACTTATTACTATTTGTATTGTGTATTGGGGTCCTATAAGTCCAAAGATTTAATGACTAGTTTCAAAATCATCTGAAAAAAACATTTTGAATAGCCCTTTTTCCGGGGCTATGCCTCAAAACTAAGATTTTCATATTAAGCCCATCTAGGTCCGGGGACTTAAGGCTGCAAGCTTGAAATTGATCAGGTACAGTGCAACATGAACTTAGCCTATATCTGTCCCTTTAGCATCCCATCCCCTTTCAAGCAAAACTGCGTAGTCTCCTGAGTACAGGCAAAGTTTTTAGCAAAAAGGGCCTTCCAAATAAAAGCACGAATTTGGCCTTTTTCCCCAAGGACATCCGAATACAAGTTTAGTGCTAATATAAAAAAAATTGGCCTTTTTCGGAGGAGGGTATGTCCCCAAACTAAATTGTTTTTGTATATCAGCGTCTCCTGTACACAATGCAGTTTGCAGATTTGCAGTTTCAAGTTTCAGGCTATTCAGGTACTATTTTGGGCTTCATTTTTGGACTAATAGTTTTTCTCCCTCTTTGGTCGGGTGTACTTGGTAAGGGAACTTATTACTCTATGTTTCAAGCCATTCGCAAAAAAATTTTTGTACATGTCCCGTTCCAGTTTTCGAGAAAAATAGTTTTCTATCTATCCTACGGAATTGGAGTCTCTTTGCTCAACAATTTATGAATATGAGTTTTGGGAAGAAGAAAAGTGTCATTTAGCCCTGATTGGAGCCCTATTCTCAAAAGCCCCTCCAATTTCTTCAATGATTAGACTTATCTTGGGCTGTGTTCTTTTAAGAAGTTGGGATGATGCCTACTTAAAGACTTTTTATTTATGCATACAACTTTAAGGATATATGCCGTTTTAAGATTTGCCTCTCACAGTGCCGGTTACGGGCTTCTCTTGCACCTGGGGCAATATCTTCATTAGTTTTCCCCTGTCTCCCAATATTTTCAGGCCAAATTTTAACAAAATCTTCATTTACTAATAAAATTTTGCCTACTGGGCTTTCTACTTTATTTTTAATAAAATAAAATTTCAAAAATCACAAGATGATTATAACCATTATATTATTTATTTAAGTTTTGTACCCCTAATATTTCAGTACCCAGGGCAAGTGCCCCTCTATCTCTTCCTAATGCTACCTCTGCCTCTCAAGACTGATTACTTTATAGTCATTTTGACTTGACCGATCCAGTTTTGTATTTTTTGATAAATACGCCTATTGTTTGCTGGCAAGGGACAGTGTGCTAATTTTGCCTGATAATCACAGTAGAGAAAATATACAGGAACGACAAAGGCTATACTCTCAATTAAAAATATGTGACACATATCTAAAACTGCCAATGATTCATACCCCGCCTTTGCGCACGCAGGATTCCGATGTACACAGCACGATAAGCTTATGCAAAACCTGTTTTTTTTTTTTTAGTCGGCAACTGAACTAGGCTATGGCGACACGGCTCAGAGTCTTTACACGTGGTATAAAATATGTGTCATGTTTGGAAAAAGAAATCGCCACTGTATATTCTCTTTACTGTGCTGATAATATACCATGAACTAGACATATCCCGACTCTTTAAAAGAAGAAAAAAAGCAAAACAAAACTTGAAATCTAACAGTTTGTGCAAACAAACTGTAAGTAAGGAGTGTCTCGGTTCAATAGTAAGCGAAATTCTAAAAATCAAAGTTTTGAGAACAATAGATACACAAGAAGAATTGACTTCTAGTGCTGATTCAAAATGTCTAAAATTCAGTAAGTTTAATGTTACCCATCCAAAGATACGAGCCTAAGAAAATTTGCAAGATTAAAAAAAAAATATTAAAAATATATTAAAAAAAAAAAGATTTTAAGGTATCTTAAAAAAGTCAAGGAATCATAGCGAAAATCGTCCCATCACATTGGACATATTAGTGAATCCTACTTAAGAAGGTTCAAGTTCCCATTTGCAAAATTGTGGGTTTTTGCATTTTTTTTTTGGCTAGAAGAAAGATCTTGGATACGTGTTTATTTTTTTTATTGTCAGGGTTATCGGATAAAACCAATGGTCTTTGAAGATAAGGAGATACCTCTTCCAAACGAAAATTAAAAGTTCTAGTGCCCTTTTTAAGTGACCAACAAGATTAAAAGGCAACTAGCCCATCTCATACGCCCCTTTTTTCCCAAAGTAATCCGATTGAAGTAACCTTTTTTTTCAGTATAGTTGAAACATCAAATAACCATGGATCTGGCGATGACATGATTCCCTAAAGGAGGGAATCACTGGTTGACACTGGGGAATTTGCAAGAATTACTATACAAAATTCATTTTATTTGTCTTACTTTCTCTTTGCTGACTCAATTTTACATGTGGATATGTTCTGTGGAAATTGTTCTGGGAAAATTTTTAGAGGGGTTGGAATTATTTGGGAGATTTTTCCGTAGGGGGGGGGGGTAATTTTCTACGTGATAAACTTTTCATGGCGGAATTTTCCGTGAGAGAAACTTTCCACTGGGAGAAGGGATTTCCAGGAAAAATTTTCACGAAGAGGGGATATCGGATATGATATAAAAAACGATTAGTAATGAAATAAAAAAAAAGTTTTTTCAGAATGAAGGTAGGCAATGAAAATTTTCCAGGAAGATTTGTGAGCAAGCATTTTTTCAGCGAGAAATATTCAGCGAGGATGGAATTCTTTGGGGGAGGAGGTGTTTAAGCGAGAAAAATTTCAGTGGAGTAGTTTTTGTGTGGGGAATGAATTTTCCATGGAGGGGGGGGGGAGACATATTTCCCAGGATCATTCGAAAAACAATCAAAAATTAAATTAAAAAAGAAACAATATTTCTCAACTAAAAGTAATAAGTAACATTAATACTTACGACTAACAAAATTATTCCGTATATGAGGGAGATACCCTCTCCTTAATACTTCAGACCTTTACGAGGTATCAGTGCTAGCTCAACTGTTAGTGAAATCCCATTGCGAATGGAACTTAATAGTTGTTAAGAAGAAATAGAAATGTGGCCCTCATTAGAAAAAAAAGTTATTAGTCATTTTATGATGGATAAATAAATTAAATATCATTTTTTAAAGTTTCTTTGTCGTTTTTGTTGTTTCTGTTTTTTCCCTTATTATTACTTGACGTAAGAAGTGAATCCTGCACTAATTAAATAAAAAAAACAAACTTTTTTCAACTGAAAGAAAAGGAGCAACATTAAAAGTTAAGTCGAACAGAATTGGTCTACATGCCAAAGTTTGAATTTTGTTCCAATTCTTTAAGAATGACCCCTGAATGACAAAGGCCGTTTAATTAGAATAAATAGCCCTTTTGAAAGTACTGGAAAAAAACTTTACCGTAAAGAGCGAGGTATTGACGAGGGAACGAATCCCCTCATATACGTAATAATTTATGTTCGTTTTAAGTTTTAATGTTGCTCCATACTTTAGTTGCATAAACTTGTATTTTTATTATTTAATTCCTGATCGTTTTTTAAATAATGCCAAGAAATCCAGCGCCCCCTTCATGAAAAAGTCCCTTTCCCCATGAAAATATAATCCAAGGAAGATCCTCTTACGTAACTCCCTTTCCCCAACCCGCCACAAGAAAAAATCCCCCTGAAAACATCGGTGTACTTCCCAATAACCAATGCTATATTTAAACAATGGGTAAACTTCATAACTCGCAGCCCTCCCCCTGGGAATGAGGGGTATTAAGTCATCCTCAGAGACACAATTATTAGTCTTTTCGAATATTTTGAACAAAATGGCTGTTTGAAAATTTTGATTCAATGACTTTGGGAAAAATGAGTACAGGAGGTGGTCTAGCTGCCCTCCAATTTTGTTGGTCACTTAAAAAGGTCAATAGAACTTTTAATATCAGTTTAAATAAGCCCTCTTGCGACATTCTAGAACCACTGGGTCAATCCGGTCACCTTCAGGAAAAAAAAAAGAAAAAATAAACACGCATCCGTGATCTTCCTTCTGTCAAAAAATACAAAATTCCACAGTTTTGCAGATTGGAGCTTGAAACCTATGCAGTAGGGTTCTCTGAAACACTGAATCTGATAGAGTGATTTTCATTAAGATTCTATGACTTTTAGGAGGTGTTTTTTACTTTTTTTTTCAAAAATAACACAAATTTTCTCAGGCTCATAACTTTTGACGGGTAAGATTAAACTTAATGAGATCAGTATATTTGAACTGAGCATAAAAATTCAATTCTTTTGATGTATCTATTGGTATCAAAATTCCTTTTTTTCAGTCTCGGTTACTATTGAGCCGGGTCGCTCCTTACTTAAAATTCGTTACCATGAACTGTTTGAGTTTGTAATAAAATTTTTGAAATAAATTTTATCTTAGTGTTATTTTCCATCTTTTTTATGAAAATTACCATCTCTACATTTGGGCGAGACCTTTCTCCTTCTCTAGTTCTGCCCCCACCCCCTGGTTGAAATGCATTTCACGTTTATATATATATATATATATATATATATATATATATATATATATATATATATATATATATATATATATATATATATATATATATATATATAAATTCTTTTTATATTTAACCGATTTCTATCTCTTTTAACGCCCCCCCCCCCAAATAAAAAAAAACAAATCGTTTGCTAACCTAAACTCGCTTTTTTTTCTCACCACTTCGTTTCAAAAACTGATAAATATTAAATTATTACATTTATATTCCTAAAAGGTCCCTAAATGGTTTATTTATAAACTTTCATTACCTATTCATTTTATCTTTTTTATCGAGGTGTTGAATCATCGGACTATAGTTATAATAGTTTTGGTAGACAGGGCTTGTTGCCATCCAACTTCGCTTTAAATCATGTTAGCTAACCTGCTTGCATGGCAATAGTTATTCGCCCTTTAGGCATGGAATGAATGGGGCAGTTTTTTTTTCAGTCTAACATCTGAACTCGCTGTGAACATTTTAAGTATAATTATGAATCAAAACGTAAGTAACGATAAGAATTTAGCATTCTGTATTTGTATGTACGGTAAATGGTTTTAAAGGTTTAGCTATTTTCTTAGGAAAAATCATCTATTTTACTTTGATTTAGACACAGTGTGGATTTAGTTGGATAACACAGAATTTCATATGTGTCATAAATAGCAATTAAAACCCCTTATTAAATGGGACATGACCTCAACCAAAAGAATTTAATCGGGGAAGGGGGGATGGTCCCCCCATCAGGATACTTGGAAGGGCTGAGACCAAGAATCCCTGGTAGAAGAAAGATAATATCTAAAAAACTTATATTTTGTAATGCTTAGATACATATGACACCTCTTGAAAATAAGATAGGTACTTGTGTATTATAGCGAACACAATCAAGAAGGGAAGTTAGGTTAATCATAATAAAATATACCAAGATATAATGAATATATTGTACTTTAGCAAAAAAAAAATTATGGAAACTACAACCTAGAACTTATCACATCAAATACTTAACAAACTATAGATTAAATATTTAACTAAGACATACCTGTATGGTGGTTTATCTCACTCAGGCTAAGCTAATTTTCTCTGAGTGCACACAGAGAAACTGGTTTATAGCAGAATAAGAACAACAGTGTGTTCGCTATGATAGAAAAGTACGAGGAACTCACCCTAAATAACAATCTATAACTTAATTTTATGAATTTAGGGGATTTCCCCCTATTCTCTAAAATGAGGCAAATTTTCTTAGGCTCGTAACTTCTGATGGGTAAGACTAAACTTGATGAAAATTATATATTTAAAATTAGCATAAAAATGCAATTCTTTTGATGTAACTCTAGGTATCAAAATTCCATTTTTTAGAGTTTTGGCTACTATTGAGCTGGGTCACTCCTTGCCACAGTTCGTTACCACGAACTGCTTGTTTATAACAAAAACACTGCTTGAAAAATATCTAGTTACTAGCACAATAAAATCTAGCCCAAATAAGATTTTGCCATGAGGAAGGGGACCTGAAAAGTCTGTTATACCGACTAAACTCAAGTTCTTGATCTTAGTAATACTGGTTTTTCTGTGTACACTCTCTGATAATCAGCTTAGCTTGAGGCAAACTACCATGCTGGTAAATATAAAATAAATATCAAACAGTTCGTGGTAACGAACTGTAGTAAGGAGCGACCCGGCTCAATAGTAGCCAAAACTCTAAAAAACGGTATTTTGATACCAATAGCTACATCAAAAGAATCGCATTTTAATGTTGTTTTTAAATATACAAGTTTCATCAAGTTTGGTCTTACCTATCAAAAGTTAGGAGCCTGAGAAAATTTACCTTATTTTAGAAAATAGGGGAAAAACGCCTAAAAGTCATAGAATTATAGATAATATTATTATAGAATTTTCTTAACGAAAATAGCACCATCAGATTCAGCATATCAGAGAACTCTATTGTAGAAGTATCTACAAAAATGTGGAAAGTATCTACAAAAATGTGGAATTTTGTATTTTTTGCCAGAAGGCAGATCACGCATGTGTGTTTATTTATTTGTTTTTTTTTGTATTTTTTTTGGGGTGATCGTATCGACTCAGTGGTCCTAGAATCTTGCGAGAGGGCTCATTCTAATGAAAAGGAAAAGTTTTAGTACCCTTTTTAAGTGACCAAAAAAATTAGAGGGCACCTAGGCCCCCTCCCACGCCATTTTATTCAACGTAGTCGAAAAACCTTATAACTATGTCTTTGGGAATGGCTTACTCCCCCACAGTCCCCGTGGGAGGGGTTACAAGTTGCAAACATTGACCAGTGCTTACATGTAGTAATGGTTAGTTGGAAGTGTACATACGTTTTCAGGGGGATTTCTTGGTTGTTTTTTTTTTGGGGGGGGGGGGGTTGAGAAGAGGGGGATATGTTGGAGAAACTTTCCTTGGAGGAATTTATCATGGGGAAAGAAAATTTCCATGAATGGAGTGCAGGATTTTCTAGTATTATTTAAAAAAAACAATGAAAAAACAAATATGAAAAAGTTTTCCAACTGAAAGTAAGGAGTAGAATTAAAACTTAAAACGAACAGGAATTATTACGCATATGATGGGCTCACCTGCTCCTAATACCTCGCTCTTTACGCTAAAGTATTTTTAGTAATTTCAACTATTTATTCTACGGCTTTTGTGATTCAGGGGTCATTCTTAAGAAATTGGAAAAAAATTTAAGCTTTAGAGTAAAGAGCGAGGTACTGACGAGGGGGTGAACCCCCTCATATACGTAATAGAAACATGAGAATACAGAATTTCGTTACGTGAGCTAATTTATAAGTTAAGTATATCTTTTACTAATAAAAACATTCGTAAGAAATTAAAATTTCTAGTTGCCTTTCTAAGTAACCAAAAAATCGGAGGGCAACTAGGCCTTCCCCCTGCTCCGTTTTTTGTCAAAATCATTCGATCAAAACTATGAGAAAGCCATTTAGCCAAAAAAATAAATATGCAAATTTTGTTTTAATTATTCATCTGCGGAGAGCCAAAATCAAAACATGCATTGATTCAAAAACGTTCGGAAATTAAATATAAAAAAACAAGTTTTTTTAACGGAAAGTAAGGAGCGATATTAAAACTTAAAACGAACAGAAATTACTTCGTATGTGAAAGGGGCTGCTTCCTTATCAACGCCCCGCTCCTTACGCTAAAGCTTTTTACTGTTTTAAAAAGTAGAGTTAAGAAAAAGAGTCAAACTTGTATTTGACTCTCTGTTGACCCTCTGTTGTATTTTCCGTTATTTTGTTACTAAAGTATTATATTTTCATCAGATTTTGGGATATTTCATTATTATCAGATTTGGTATATCACTTTTTGAGTGTGGCTGGGATAATGGACAAGTACCTTTTTTCAACGGCAAAGGGAGAGGGTTGGTAAAAGAAATTTATTTTTTCAGAAAAGCGTAACAATTTTCACAAATATTACATTCTCTTTCTTCTTTAGTCTTCCAAGGGAGAGGGGCGATGGCATATACTATAACTATGCGGGCACCCTTTCCAAGGTGTATTTTGTCAGTGCCATACATACAGTGCGGCCTTGGGGTAAGACCTACTGCCCAGAATTAGGAATGTTACGTGTAGTATATTTATTGCTAAGAGGACATGATAAATTTGAAGTATTTTCCATTGCTTAGTTAAGCAGAAGTCGAACATACTACTTGATGCGGCTTTTTATGTTCTTTCCAAACACACTAACGACTTTTTTTTCGCAAATTTCTCTTAAGCCCTTAAAGTCACACTTTGTTATTTATTAGAAATGATTATGAAAAAAATCTGAAGACTATTTAAATAGTCAAAAATACCTAATTCCTAACAATGTATTGCATCACTTTACCCCACCCCCTGACGTATAAACATGACGTTGGGTAGCGAAAAGATTGATCAGTCGGACAGCTTCACTTACCTTGGTAGTGGATTAGTAGAGTTGGTGGGAGCAGTGAAGATGCTAAAAGTAGAATAGCCAAGGCCCATGGTGATTTTTTCATGGTTAAGAAAATTTTAGAAGAATAGAATAAGTCTGCAAACCAATATTATAATATTGGAAGCTACAGTCATGACATTGATCAAATATGGCCCTTAACCAAGGGCGCTCCGAAAAGCTGATGAAGATTTGCTAGATATTTTCAAGAGAAATTGCCTACGGATTGTTCTGGGTACCGGGCTGACAGACCGTATTTCAAACAGAAGGCTGTAAGAAAAGTGTGGTTCAATCCCGCTTTCTAGGGCTGTAATGAGAGAAAGGTTGAGATGGCTAGGGCACGCTCTGTGGATAAAAATGACAGATTGCCGAGGATTGTCCTTTTCGGCCAACCGTCTAGAGCGAAACGGAATGTCGGTCGTCCGTGGTTCGGTTGGGAGAATGTCATAAAGAAAGATGTAAGGGAAATGGGAACTTCCCTGAAGGGTGTACAGAGGGAGGTTTTGAATGGATTGAGATGGAGGAGGAGCGTACGTAGCTGCGTTGGCCTCAGGCGGCTTGGCACTGCGGTGAGTTTTTAGTAATGATAGCAGTAATATTATTAAAAAGCTAACTCCTCCACTTTAAAAGCACCACCAATGTACCCTCGAAAGAAATGTACCCTCAGAAATGGCACCACCAATGTATCTCGCCTCACCACCGTTTGATGCGTTTGTTTTATCATAATTTTTTTTCTCGGCGACTTTTTCTTCATATTACTCCACTATCTATTTTCTTGACATATGTAGGAAATAGAAAAATACTTTATGGTTTATCGTCATTATTATTATAGTTGTTCCGGACCAACTTAGCTTCCAATAATGGATTTAACCCCAGTACTACATATTGGAAATTATTTTGACAAGATTTTATCTCAGCCTCATTCCTACACTTAAGGCTTAAATATTCTGTAAACCATTTGATTCTTTGTATCATGATAAGCAATTTCAGCTTAGATCTCCTCCTTCAAGCTATGAGTCTGCTCCAAGATGGCTCCCATGACACGAGACGGATTGTAAGCCTCCCTTAAATTTGTTCTGTGTTAGTTGTAACAACAGAGATGCTTCTATGTAATCCATCAATGATATCAGTAGAGAAGGGGTAAAAAGGGACCTATTTATCAGAAGTCTTTATTTAAAAGGGAGAAGTGGGTATCAATAGGGAAGAGGGGCACTTACCCCCTCTACATTTTGAATATACCTTTTAGGTTATTTTATTGATAAAATAACGCAATTGTGCTCTTCTAGATTTAAAGAGAGGGATTTTAGGAGGGGCTCATTAATAAAGGTGAAAAAAAATATTTGCCCACTATAGTATTTTTCAATTAATACCCCTTTGGGAGAGAGGGGGGGGGGGCTTGAAAGCAGGTTTCCAACACCTATTTGATATGACCTGGGATACGTTGACCTGGAACATTGGAACATGGCTGAAACCACTCGTTCCTATCACTACCATTAGCCTCTCTAAAATTTTTATTATATTTATATTTATTTATTAATTTTAATAAGTTTTAATAATTAATTAATTTATAAATTTTTTTAATTTATATTATTATATTTATTAATTTTATATATTTATTATATTTTATTATATTTCAGTGTCTGGCTTGCTCCTTCCCTCTCCCATAACTTTCAATGGGCTAGAACAGGCCTTCTTAAGCTATGGATCGCGACCCCAAATGGTGTGGCGTAGAAAAATTTCGGGGTAGCGAGAGATTTTAATGTTAAATATCTAAATAGACAACTATATAGCATCTATCAGTGTATTTTTGCACAAACCTGCACATAAAAAAAGGTTGGAATACGCGCACACGGGTTCAGCAAGACAATGAATGATTCAAAAACGCTGACTGGAAGGTGAATTGGTTTATTATAAACTGTCTTCACAGTGTTGTCACATTGGCTTATTTTTCCCGAGACTGGCTTATTCCGATGGTGATACGTTTTTTTTTTTCCGCTGGCTTAAATCTTGGTAATTTTATCGTGATCTGGTTTATTTTTTGGCATGAAATTCTTTCTCGGGAAAAAAAAAAACTTTTTTCTTCGGACATCCATACATTATTTGAGTCTAATAATTTTCACGTCACGAAGCGAAACTGTACTCTCTGTGTGCTCGAAAGGCAGGGAAGGACGAACTAAAGGACCTTGTTCCTCAATTCTTCTTATAGGTTCTCGGATATTACGTTTGGAACTTTAATATTGTTTTTCAAGGATCTGACTTGCTTTTTTGTACCTTCTGGCAACATTGTGTCATCTCCTGAAGTCAATAGTCAGTGTTTCACTGTAACCAGATTTCATTTTTTTCCTTTTTATTTACTAATTTATCAATAATTATATGCAATGTTATTTTATACATTTATTTGATTTTTGGATCATAGTAATCTATAGCCATGGATAAATTGCTCAGCTTATAGAAGAATAGTGTATTGACGCAGATAATAATGCTAAAAACTCTGCTCTCAGGCAGGAATACAATCCGTGGATTGAAAAAAAAGCACGTACAAAAAAATGTACAAAAAAACATGATGAGTGATTCTTTCAATTTTCTTTTACATTTCACAATTGCTACAGTAATGAAAAACCTCTTTGTTTGATCAGCAATAAATTATAGGCTCCAGAGAGTTTGAAACCTTCAAAAATTAATACATCTTGAATCAAAGCATGTTTTTGTGCCAATATACCGAAATAATATTTTGAAAGACCAAATAAATCTTCAAATAAAGCAAAAAAATCCTTTGTGAAATCTATGACCAATAATGAAAAATATTTACTAACGTCATAAGAAGTTTCATAATGTATTTCAAAAATGCCGTTAACCATTGCATAAGATCTTGGATTGCATGTTGCTATTTGTAGAAAAATGGTAGAAGTATCAAATGAAAGTAAATATTCCATTGATATTCAAAAATTTTCTTTGTTAAGCGTCACTGTCTCAAATAGAGTTTCTGATATTACCGAGGACCAATTAGTGCAACTTGTAAAAGGAATCAAAGAAAACCCGAAATTTTCAATTTAGTTGAACGAAACAACTGATGTCAAACAGTTGATGGTAACGAGCTGTAAGTAAGAAGCGACTCGGCTCAATAGTTACTGAAGCTCTAAAAAACGGAATTTTAATATCAATAAAAACATCAAAAGAATTAGCTTATTATGCTGATTCCCAATATCTAAGAGTCATCAAGTTTAGTGTTACCCATAAAAAATTACAAGTCACAGACAATTTGCCTGGTTTTTGAAATAGGGGGGAAACACCCCCTAAAATTAAAAGCATCACACTATCATTAAAACGAAACCACCATTTTTCATTAAAATGAAAGTCAAACCATCAGATTCCACGTACCAGAGAATTCTAGTAATTTTAAGCTCCTATCTGCAAAAATGGGGAGTTTGGCAATTTTTGCCAGAAAACAGATCACGGATATGTGTTTTCCCCCTCCCCAGGGGTAATTGCATCGAAATAATGGTCCTAAAGGAACGAGAGAGGGTGCATTCAAACGCAAATTAAAAGTTCTAGTGCTGCTTTAAAGTGACCAAAAAGATTGGAGGGCAACTGGTTCCCCTCAAACGCCCATTTTCCTCCAAAATATCTAATCAAAATTTTGAGATAGGCATTTTGTTCATTAGAGTTGAAAGATCTACTCATTAGAGTAGTCAGCGAGGGTGGAACTGTCTGGAGGGAATCGGACAAGGGAGGGGTCACTTTACGTGGGATGAAATTTCCATGAAGCAGTTTTCCATGAGGGGGGACGCGTATATTTCATAAAAGGTGAGCCGGATTTACCGGCATTACTTGTAAAACAAACAGAAATTATTTCATATATGAAGGGTTGCCCTCTCCCCAATACCTTGCTCTTTAAGCTAAAGTTTGGTTGATTGCCCCAATTTTTTAAGATCATCTACTGAAACAGCGACCCTTTATATACGGAATAAATCTGCTAAAATATATATGCATTTTTATTTTCATATACGGTGAGCCAAATTCGAACCTACATTAGCAGAAAAACATTAGTTAAGAAATTAAATTTAATAAAAGAACAATTTTTTTTTACTGAAAGTAAGGAGCGACATTAAAACGCCTCACTCTTTACTCTAAAGTTTTATTGTTTTAAAAGTATAGCTGTGGCAAAGAGTCAAACTTTAATGCAAAGAGTGAGGCGTTATGGAGGGGGCAGCCCCTTTCATATACGGAATAATTTCTGTTCGTTTTAAGTTTTAATATCGCTCCTTACTTTCAGTTAAGAAACCTTGTTTTTTTTAAAATTATTAAATGGGCTCAGATTGTTAATATATGTCAGGTACATTTTTTTTTTAGATTTGCGAAGGAAGAGTTGTTATTTTTCCTCCTATGAAAGACCATACTACAGGGAAAGACATAATCATATTGTAAAGTTGACAAATTTTTAGTACTGAATATTTGGAAAGAAAAAATTGCTCTTGAATATGCACAGATGGTGTAAGAGCATTGACGGGCAAAATATTAAGCTTTAAATCCTTTTTTTCAAGCTACTCATTATGATCAGATAACTTTTAGTCACTGCCTTATTCTTCAAGAGGCTCTTGCAGCAAAAAAACTTAGCCCAAGAATTAAAGGATGTGCTTCAAAATGCTGTTCAGAGTATAAATTTTAGTAAGAGCCACGCCCTTAACAGCCGTTTATTTTAAAATCTGTAAGGATAAGGATTCCAACTATACAACTTTATTATTACATGCAAACGTAAAATAGTCATGGAGAGATTATTTTTATGGCACTTGGTATTAACCAAGTGACATATAGTAATCGCAAATTCTGTCGGTCTGTCGGTCCGTCTGTAGGTCCTAGTTTTGCTACTTTAGGCAATTCCAGGTAAGCTAAGACGATGAAATTTGGCAGGCTTATCAGAGACCGGACCAGATTATATTATAAATAGTCGTTTTCCGGATTTGACCATCTGGGGGGGGGGTGAGGGGCCGGTTAATTTGGAAAAAAAAGAAGAAAAAATGAAGTATTTTTAGCTTACGAATGGTTGATCAGGTCTTAATGAAATTTGATGTTTGGAAGGGTATCGTGTATCAGAGCTCTTATTTTGAATCCCGACCAGATCTGGTGACATTGAGGGGGAGGGAGTTGGGAGGGAGAAACCTAAAACACTTAGAGTAGAGGGATCGGGATGAAACTCGGTTGGAAAAATAAGCACAAGTCCTAGATACATGATTGACATAATCGGAACAGATCCGCTCTCTATGGGGTAGTTGGGGGGGGGGGGGTTAATTCTGAAAATTAGAAAAATGAGGTATTTTTAACTTACGAACGGGTGATCGGATCTTAATGAAATTTAATGTTTGGAAGGATATCGTGTCTCAGAGCTCTTATTTTAAATTCCGCTGGGATCTGGTGACACTGGGGGGAATTGAGGAAGGGAACCTAAAATATTGGAAACCGCTTTGAGTGGGAGAATCGGGATGAAACTTGGTGGGAAAAATAAGCACAAGTCCTAGACACGTGATTGACATAACCGGGATGGATCCACTCTCTTTGGGGTAGTGAGGGGGAGGGTTAATTCTTAAAAATTAGAAACAATGAGGTGTTTTTAACTTGCAAAAGAGTGATCGTATCTTGATGAAATTTCATTTTAGAAGGACCTCGGAACTCAGATCTCTTCTTTTTATCCCAACCGAGTCCAGTGTCATTAGGGGGAGGGGGACCGACAATCTTGGAAAACGCTTAAAGCGGAGTGATCAGGATGAAACTTGGTGGAAAGAATAAGCACAAGTCCAAGATAGGTGACTAACATACCACGACTAGATGCATTCTCTTTGGTGGAGTTGTGGGGGGGGGAGTAATTCGGAAAAATTAGAAAAAATGAGGAATTTGTAACTTACGAACGGGATATCAGATCTTAATGAAATTTGATATCTAGAAGGATCTTGTGCTTTAAAACTCTCATTTTGAATCCCAACCAGATCTGGTGACATTGAAGGGAGTTGGAGGGGGAAGCTGGAATTCTTGAAAAACGTGAAATCGAGGTATCTTACGAATGGGTGATCAGATCTCAATGAAACTGGATATATAGAATAATCTTATGTCTCAGATGCTCCATTTTCAGTTGAAATTGGATTCAGGGACATAGAGGGTTGGGGGGGGGGAACAGAAATCTTGAAAACAGGAAATCTTGGAAAACGCTTAGAGTGGAGATATCGGGATGAAACTTGATGGGAAGAATCACCATAAGTTATAGATACGAGATTGACATAATTGTTACGGATCCGTTTTCTTTGGGGGAGTTGGGGGTTGTTAATTTGGAAAAGTTAGAAAAATTGAGGTATTTTTAACTTAAGAACGGGTGACCGGATCTTAATGAAATTTAAAATTTAGAAGGAACTCATGTTTCAGAGCTCTTGTTTCAAGTTTCGACCAGATCTGTTGACATTGGGGGAGCTGGAGGGGGAAACTAGAAATCTTGAAAAATGCTTATAAATGTCTTAGATATGTGACTGACGTAACCGGACTGGATCCACTCTCTTTGGGGGAGTTAGATGGTGGGGTTCAGTTCTTTGGCGAGTTTGGTGCTTCTAGACGTGCTAAGACGATGAAAATTGGTAGGCGTGTCAGGGAGCTGCACAAATTGACTTGATAAAGTCGTTTTCCCCGATTCGAACATCCGGGGGGATGAAGGGAGAGGAAAAATTAAAAAAATTGAGGTATTTTTAACTTGCGAGTGGGTGATCGGATCTTAATGAATTTTGATATTTAGAAGGACCTCGTGACTAAGAGCTGTTTTAAATCCCGACCGGTATTAAGCTTCTGATTTTCCTTTTAAAGCAATCTATTGATTCTTAGAATTTTGCTAGAGCTCATACCATATGAATTCTTGGCTCTTCCGACCTCGTCACAAGTGGACGTCACGAGGGGTGGGGGGACTGGAATAAGATAGGGGACTAGAATAAAAGCAAGTCTAAGATATGTGACTGACTTAACATGACATGACCCGCTCTCTTTGGTGGAGTTGGGTGGGGGGAGAGAATTCGGAAAAATGAGGTATTTGTAACTTACGAATGGGTGATCAGATCTTAATTAAATTTGATATTTAGAAGGATCTTGTGCTTTAAAGCTCTTATTTAAAATTTTTACCATATCCTGTGACATTGGGGAAGTTGGAGGGGGAAACCAGAATTCTTGGAAAACGTGAAAATTGGGGTATTTTTATCTTACGAATAGGTGATTGGATCTTAATGAAACTTGAAATATAAAAGGATATTATGTTTCAGATGCTCCATTTTCGACTCGAATTGGATCCGGGGACATAGTGGGTTGGAGGAGGGAAGCAAAAATCTTGGAAAACGCTTAGAGTGGAGAGATCGGGATGAAACTTGATGGGAAGAATAAGCAAAAGTTCTAAATACGTGATTGACATAATTGGAACGGATCCGTTCTCTTTGGAGGAGCGGGGGGGGGGGGTTGTTAATTTGGAAAAATTAGAAAAATTGAGGTATTTTTAACTTAAGAATGGTTGACCGGATCTTGATAAAATTTTATGTTTAGAAGAAATTAATGTCTCAGAGCTCTTATTTCATATCCCTACCAAATCTGTTGACATTGAGGGGATTTGGAGGGGGAAGTCGAAAATCTTGTAAAACACTTAGGGTGGAGGTATCGGGATGAAGCTTGGTGGATAGAATAAGCACTTGTCGTAGTTACGTGATTGACGTACCGCACTGGATTCGCTCTCTTTTGGGGAGTTAGGGGGAGGGGTTCTGTGCTTTGGTGAGTTTGGTGCTCCTGGACGTGCTAGGACGATGAAAATTGGTAGGCATGTCAGGGAGCTGCACAAATTGACTTGATAAAGTCTTTTTCCCAGATTCGACCATCTGGGGGGGGGGGCTAAAGGGAGAGTAAAAATTAGAAAAAATGAGGTATTTATAACTTACGAGTGATTGATCGGATCTTAATGAATTTTGATATTTAGAAGGACATCGTGACTCAGAGCTCTTATTTTAAATCCCGAGAGGCATTAAGCCTCTGATTTTCATTTTAAATCAATCTATTGATTCTTAGAATTTTGTTAGAGCTCATACCTCTTCTGGCCTCGTCAAAAGTGTCATATGAGCTCTTAGCTCTTGTTTAAAGGCCAGAATTGAAATATTTTTTACCTAACAAAAATCTTCCAAAATGACTAATGACTTTCCAAGTTGTTCTTTGTTATATATCTTGGCAAAATTAAACAATATTAAGTTGTCCCTAAAAAAAAGAAAATATATATATACATATATATATATATATATATATATATATATATATATATATATATATATATATATATATATATATATATATATATATATATATATATATATATATACTCCAAATGATAAAATTGAGTTTTCAATTTCCATCATGGGTTTGCCATAATGATGGAAAATCCATCATCAATGTTGATGGATTTATCAACATTTGACAAAGTATGATAAAAAAAATTGTTCAAAATGTTTTCCACTGTCAACAATCGAGAGAAATTATTCTAAAACCCGCTTATTGCAAAAAATATTGTATATCATTTAAAAGTGTTAGGACAGTTGGGTACATATTTTACATAAAATACTGAACTCAAAAAGGTTGCTTCGATTCAAAAGCTGTTGTGAGTTGGCTTAGGTGAGATTGATCACTTGTCAGTTAAAGCTCAAGAGGAACCTGCTGAGGCTTCGAGTGACTCAAACTCAAAACTAGAATTTCGCAAATAGTCCTTAACTGAATTAAATAAAAAAAAAACAAGTTTTTTAACCGGAAGTAAGGAGCAGCATTGAAACTTAAAACGAACAGAAATTACCCCGTATATGAAAGGGGCTGTTCCCTCCTCAACGCCCCACTATTTAAACTAAAGTTTTTTACTGTTTTAAAAAGTAGAGTTGAGAGAAATAGTCAAACTTTAGCGTAAAGAGTGAGGCGTTGTGAAGGGGACAATCTCTTTCATTTACGGAGTAATTTCTGTTCGTTTTAAGTTTTAATGTTGCTCCTTGCTTTCAGTTAAAAAAAAAAACTTAGTTTTTTTTTTATTTGATTTCCATACAAAGCAATGGATTATTGTACCAACCGGAGAAAATTCATAAGAAAATCAATATTATTCTGTTGTACTATGACCGTTAAAAGTCAATAGACTACCAATCCTTGGATTTGTAGCATAAAAAAAACTTGAAACTTATTTAATATACCTGAGATAGAAAAAAAACGTTTGCAGAGACAGTTCATGTGTTTTATTTCACCAGAACAAAGCTACATAGTAGTAGTAATAATAAAAAAAAAATATTGAAAACTTTGAAGGGCCGTTCAAACGTTCGATAATTCACACGTTAACAAAATATATATGAAAAAATACGACTTCTAATCCGATCGTCTCTTGTCTACATTAATCTGACGACCAGGCCGTTGTTCCAAGGGCTCAAGATTCTTTTGCTCCTCGTCTGAACGAGTGATTGTCTGACTTGCTATTTCTTGCTTTCCCGGAGATCCAGACTGTTGTTTGTCTTGCTGCTGCTCTTGCTGTAAATTGACGGTTCGTTGGCTGAACGGCCGCTGGGGAACAGATCCTCGTTCGTGGGAAATTTTTCTTGATTTTCAGCACGTTCTCTCTGTGCAATAGATGATTTAAAAGAAAAAACAAATTCTAGAAGACTCGTATTAACATAAGACAATAAAACGATTGTCATGGAACGATACAAAATCTTGCCCGATTTTGATCCCTTCTTACAACCGCAATTCTAGTACTTAACCTCCAATTTTGTCTGTTACACTATCAATATGAATCTTTCATGTAAACCAATTTTGGTAATGGCTAGTCTTATAGAACTATGAAATAAAAAAAAACAAGTTTTTTCAACTGAAAGTAAGGAGCGACATTAAAACTTAAAACGAACAGAAATTACTTCGTATATGAAAAGGGCTGCTTCCTCATCAACGCTCCGCTCTTTACGCTAAAGTTTGACTCTTCCTCTCATCTCTTCTTTTTAAAACAGTAAAAAACTTTAGCGTAAAGAGCGGGGCGTTGATGAGGAAGCAGCCCCTTTCATATACGAAGTAATTTTTGTTCGTTTTGAGTGTTAATGTCACTCCTTACTTTCAGTTGAAAAACTTGTTTTTCTTATTTAGTTTCTGAACGTTTGTGAATCAATGCATGTTTTGATTTTGGCTCTCCGCAGAGGAATAATTAAAACGAAATTTGTATATATATATATATTTTTTTTTTTTGGCTAAATGGCTTTCACATAATTTTGATCGAATGATTTGAGAAAAAAAGAGCGGGAGAGGAAGCCTAGTTGCCCTCCAATTTTTTGGTTAATTAAAAAGGCAACAAGAACTTTTAATTTTTTACGAATCTTTTTATTAGTAAAAGATATACGTAACTTATAAATTAGCTTACGTAAAGAATTTTTTATTCTCATGTTTATATTACACATATGAGAGGGTTCGCCCCCTCGTCAGTGCCTCTCTCTTTACACTAAATCTTAAATTTTGTCCCAATTTATTAAGAATGACCCCTGAATCACAAAAGCCGTAGAATAAATAGTTGACATTACTAAAAATATTTTAGCGTAAAGTGCGAGGTATTAGGAGGAGGTGAGCTCCTCATATGGGTAATAATTTCTGTCTTTTTAAGTGTTAATGCTGCTCCTTACTTCCAGCTGAAAAAAACTTTTTTATATTTATTTTTTCATTGTTTTTTTTTAATAATGTTAGTTTAATCCTGCGCTCCCTTCATGGAAATTTTCTTCCCCCATAACAAATTCCTCGATGGAAAGTTCCCCCAATATATCCCCCTCTTCTCAACCCCTCCCCCAACCAAAACAATCCTCCTGAAAACGCCTGTACACATCCCAATAACCATTACTATATGTAAGCACTGGTCAAAGTTTGTAACTTGTAGCCCCTCCCACGGGGACTGTGGAGGAGTAAGTCGTCTCCAAAGACACAGTTATAAAGTTTTTCGACTACGCTGAATAAAGTGGCTATCTCAGAATTTTGATCCGTTGACTTTGGGAAAATAATTAGCGTGGGAGGGGGCCTAGGTGCCCTCCAATTTTTTTGGTCTCTTAAAAAGGGCACTAGAACTTTTCATTTCTGTTAGAATGAGCGCTCTCGCAACATTCTAGGACAACTGAGTCGATACGATCACCCGTGGAAAAAAAATATAATAAAAATAAAAATAAACACGCATCCGTGATCTGCCTTCTGGAAAAAATACAAAATTCCACATTTTTGTAGATAGGAGCTTGAAACTTCTACAGTAGGGTTCTTTAATACGCTGAATTTTATGGTGTAATTTTCGTTAAGATTCTATGACTTTTAAGGGGTGTTTCCCCCTATTTTCTAAAACAACGCAAATTTTCTCAGGCTCGTAACTTTTGATGCGTAAGACCAAAATTGATGAAATTTATATATTTAAAATCAGTATTAAAATGCAATTCTTTTGATGTAGTTATTCGTATCAAAATCCCATTTTTTAGAGTTTTGGTTTCTATTGAGCCGGGTCGCTCCTTACTACAATTCGTTACCACGAACTGTTTGATTCTGGATGAAAACTTAAACTGCCAACAATCGCTGATAGGGTGTTAAATATTCTTCTGCCATTAGATAGTACATATTTATGTTAAGTTTCTTTTTCAGCTTTGATACATATTAAATCTCCGGATTATTCTTCGCAAAAAAAATGTTCAAGAGGGCTTACGTCCAGTAGCATCAATCTTTTCACCAAACTTTAATTTATAATGAAATAAAAGAAAATAGGCACATCTATCTCGTTAATTTTTTTCCTTTAATTTTAATCTAATAATTACCACTCAACGCCTGCGTTTGAATACACACGAGTGAACTGAGCTTTTTGTGCAATTTTTAATTTTAGATTTTTCTAGCCTGTGTTTCTAAATAAATTCTAGTAATACATATTTTCATATGCACATGAATATTATTACCTAATACACAAATCGTCAAAAATATTCATTCATCTTTTTGTTTTATATTTATATGGGGTCGCCAAAAAGTTTAAGAAGCCCTTGGCTAGAATATACAACATTGTATAGTAAACAAGTCTGTAAGAAACAAACGTAGCCAAGTACAATTTCTTTCATCGGGGGGACGCTCATGTCGTAGAAACTTGTTGACATTTCTCAAGGATATTCTATTAAAAAAAGATTATTCCCAAAAAATCTTTTTTCGTTTGTTTTTTGACTCCCCTGTTTTCCCAAAAAAATATCGTCTGTTGACCAGAAAGTATCTTCCATACAATATCAGAACAAAAAAATATAAAAATTATATTCCAGGCATTAAAAATACAACGTATCTCTGTCTGGAACTGACATCAAAGTGAATTTTCAGATACTCCCATGATTTTGATTCGCCTATTTGATATAATTGAATCTTCTCTTCCTTCATGTTATTCGTTATCATTTAGGCGCTTGCATAGGAACAGTGTACAAATAGCTCAACAGAATCCAGTGCTTCAAACCTTTTTTAACTATAAAATGCAACGAAAAAACAAATTCCCAAATGAAGTTTTCTGAGAAAAATGTTTACAAATATTCGCAGATTGTTCTGAAAACGAGTTCCAGGAATAAAATATATTTGCACGTTTTTCCGATAAACAGATTGAATTATTCTGTTCTCGAAGCCATTTTTTGGTAAGTTTATTTTAATGGGGGCAAATCAACCTCAAGAAGGATTTTTATTGCCACTGAGAAAAGTGTTTTCGAGACGCTGAACTGATTGTCTCCCGCTTAGCGAGCATTTATCATAAACGATACAGAAAAGCGGTATTTACATATTGTACCGACTCAAGAATTGAAGTTAAGTTATTTATAATGAAATTTACCAGAATCCGATGAAAATATTATACTTTAGTAACAAAATTGTGAAAACTTCAAGAGCGAATTATGGCAACCCAGATTTCCCAGGGCGCATTAAATTAACTACCCATTTTAACCAACTATATATTAAATATTTAATATAAATACACCTGCATAGCAGTTTATCTCCCTCTTGCTAAGCCAATTATCTCCAAATGCCTACAGGGAAACCTATTTTACTCAGACTAAGAACTTGAGTGTGGTCGGGAAAACACGTAAGTACCGAAAAAAGTCTAAATGAAACCTTTTTAATTTAGAAAAAAAATGAATTTATGAATTGATAGTAAGTGAAACATAGCAGTCATTTCATTAACTTAGTCAATTCTACCTTAGTAAGTCACACTTTACTACTTACCAAATCAATTGAGCAGCTTCCATACTACGTACGTAATTTTCTATGCTAAGTGGATAAGTTATGTCACTATCATTATAACTTTCTATATTTAAACAAGTTCTTTTGAGCTAGGCTAATGAAAAAAAAAATCTAATTATCGTCTAGGCTAATCACAGTCATCAAAAGTAAACTATTCAAAACTAAAAACACTGAGCGGAGATTGAGATACAAGCTCTGATCAAGCTTGTTGTTGTTGCTGTTTGGGGTTTGACGCGTTCGACCAATAGGTCATATGCGTTGGTATCACTCAGTTGTTCTGTGCCTTCTATAGTCACTAGCATGCTTGGGTATCACTTCAGTCAATATTCACTGGACCACAACAGTATCGCTTAACTTGCTAATGGAGGGTTTTTTTTCGCCTGCAGCAACTGCCTGCGTTGAAAAACAGGAATCCAAATACTGCAACTATGCATTGTCAAACAGCAATTAAATACATGTACAACACAATTTTAATAAAGAATACAATTTTACACATTAAAACCAGTCTCAGATAACTAAATAAAAAATTTAACCAGATAACATACATCTTAAATGATAAATAGGATAACTCTAAAATCAACTGTTAAATAGGTGGAATAGAAAAAACAAGAAAAAAAAAGTAAAAAAACTTATAGGGAATGAACCAAGCTAGTAGCCTTAACTAATCTACCTAAAGGTTTGTGCTTAGTCGCCTAGCCCAAGGAGGAGACGTGTGGTGTCCCAGAAAAGAATGAAATAAATGCCTTCTCACAGCAAATTCTTAGTAATTCCCTCTCTTTTTCATATGTTTACAGTTAAAGATGACGTGAAGTATGTCTTCATACACTCCACAGGTGTTGCGGCTGGGGAGTGGGACCATTTTTTACCAGAATAGTGTTGAATATTTTGGAGTTCAATTCTTTTGGTTTGGTTGAATCCCCGGATATTTAATTAGAGCTCTGGAAGGGAGCTAGACATTGGTGTGTGAGGGAGCTAACCTGGTTCACTGTAGCGTATTACTACTACCTTCTGTGCTAGGCATAGACTCCTTTGCTATATATTTTCTTTCAACTTTGCCAGGGCTGCTGGTTTGTGGAGGGGCATTACAGGTTGTAGGGCATGATTTAACTCTGTTTGGGTTTTCTGCAATGTTGGTCAGTTTTAGGACAGCGTTTTCAAGACCAACTGGAAGTATCTCTGAGACTAGTTTGCCAAGTGATGTTATTATCTGGGTCAGATCAGAGATCTGTCTTTACATACCTTCAAACATGGTCCCGTACTTCTTGTTTAGGTCCTCAACTGGATGGTGGTTAGGTGCCAAAGGAGGGAAGGAGTTTTTATTGGCCATAGGGACATGTTTTGTTTGTGTTGGAAGTCCCTTCTTCAAGGCCTCGGCCCTTCAAGACCTTCAATTTTAGACCAACTGGGAGTATCTCTGAGACTAGTTTGCAAAGTCATGTTATTATTTGGGTTAGATCAGAGATCTGTCTGGCCACAACTTCAAACATGGTCATATACTTCATGTTTAGGTCCTTAACTGGATGGTGGTTAGGTGCCAAAGGAGGGAAGGAGTCTTTATGGGCCATAGGGACATGTTTTGCTTGTGTTGGAAGTCCCTTCTTCAAGGCCCAGCAGCAGTTCTCATGGGGACATTATTGTTGAAAGAATAAGTTACAATTACTTTCTTCTCTATGAATACTGGGCACTCCCTGGCATTACCAGCATGGTTGCCACTGCAGTTAGGGCACTTGAGAACCTGATCTTGCTTTACTGTTTTGGATTGGGGACATTCATTATGGGTGTGTTGTCCACTACATAGTAGGCATCCTCTGCCTCTGTTACAATTTGAAGCCATGTGGCCAAAACCTTGGCAATTGAAGCACTGTATTGCTCGAAGAATAAACTGCTTAACTGTATACCTTGCACCCCAAACAGAGATTTTCAGAGGGAACTGAACATCCAGATTGAAGGTGCAAACCAAAGGGATAACTGATGGTTTTGGGTTTTTAAAGGCCAATACCACTTGTTCAATTCTATTGTTAACTTAGACCTCCTTGACAAAATCATCCAGATTGGTGACCTCCTCAGATGGGATAAAAGCAATACTTTTTCTATTCCTGATTGAAGCAGGGTTGGAACTAGGACTAAGCACAAACTTTACTTTACATCCATTTACTACTATATCTGAAATAGAAAGTATAGCAGTAGCTACTGATTGGTATGCAGCTATTGTGACAATAGAGTCATCTGGTCCAAGTCTTTCTAGCGTTGACCATAATGACTCCTGCACTCATGATTTTGGAGGTGTTCAAAGAGTTTTCTTGCAATAACTGTTCTGCTACCTAATTTCAAAGACCTACTGGTTTAATTTGGACCTTAAACCCCCAAAGCCAAAATTCTAACACCAGAGAGATTTGGATCAGGGGATGTAGGACTACTGACTGTCTTGGCAGTCATCGCAAATTTAAAAAAAGAAAAACACCATGGGTTAAAAATAATCACGTAAAAATACAAAATCAAATCACAAAAAGAAGTCAAATGTCAAATAAATAAAACGAATAAGATACAAGCAGAAGGGGGGGGGGCTCCGTCAATAATAAATTAAGCAAACAAAATAAATCAAAAGCAGGCACAGAAAAAAAAAATTCAAAGCAGGGTAAAAAGGGGGTTGATAAATACTCTTAAGTAATTTGGTAGATGCAGGAATCTAGGAAAATAGGCTAATCATAATGAAATATACCAAAATCTGATGAAAATATAACACTTTAGTAACAAAATTATGGAAACTGCAACAGAGAATTATGAAAAGCAGACCGCCAGAACCCATTATATTAAATACCTAACCTAAACAGCTCTATATATTAAATATTTAATTAAGACACGCCTATATAGTAGTTAATCTCACACAGGCTAGGCTAATTATAACCAAACGCAGACAGAGAAACCGGTTATACTCAGATCGTGAATTTGAGTGTGGTCTGGATATAGACAAATACCAATTACTCATCCAGAAATTCAATTTTATTGCTGCTGCGTTGAGTTTTTTCCATAAGGTAACATGTGTTACGTAACTTTAAATTTTAAGTTGGGCTCAAGTCCACTTAGCACTGTCGAAGCTACCAAAAAGTTTGTCCATGGAAAAAATTAACTTAAAAATTGCACTAGTTAGCATAAAATCTGAAGTTATGCCAATGTGAAAGGTTTTTGACCCAGTATGAAAGCACCATTAGCAGGGTTGCCACCACGGTCAGTTCCTAAAGTGCTGTTATTGTCCAAACATGGGTGCTACACAGCGATTTTCGGTGCCATAGTAAACAAATTGACTGTAAAAGTAGTAAAATAGCACTTTAGTGCTACTGATGGAAACCCTGAGCAGGTGCTACAGTGCTACACATAATGAGTTAATGCTAAAATAGCAGTTTCCTGCTACAGGTGGCATCCCTGAAAATTTGATCAGCTAAACTGTGGACTGTGTGGTTTCGCAATGTAATTATAGGTATTAAACATCGCTTCATTCAATGAAAAGATTAATTAAGCTACTTAAAAATTTAGCCTAAAGAGGAGCAAGCAAGGACTTTGACGAGGAGGACTATCCTTATAGTCTTCATTTCTATGAAGTTTTCACTTTTATTTGAAAAAACTTTTAAAACTTATATTTTTTTGTTTAATTAGCACAGGGTAATTCTAATTGCTTTCATAATAAATACAGCGGGGTCCCTGCTTAGGACTATAACAAATACAAAGGGTGCAAATAAGACTACCAAAACATGGTTTTAATTAATATCTGATTATATATTTGAGTAAAATTAAAAGTTAATATTGTCATTCTAGACCTATAGTGACATACTTGGCCTTCAATAGAAAGTTAAAATAAGGAAATGTTGCTAAATATTATTTTCTCTCTAGGCATGCTGCTTCCGAAAGAAATTTAAAATAATACTATCAAAATATGGTTTGAAATAATAACTGAATACATATCTCTGACTATTATCATAAAATTTTATTTCCTCTCTAGGCTAGTATGCCCCTACTTAGGACTATAGCAAATGCGGTGGGAGCCTTAACCTGGAGGTCATAACAAATGCAGTGGGTTCTTAGTTACTAAATTGTGAGTTTGTAAGATATACATCATCTTTAATTTAACTTAATTTTCACACCTTTATTCTAGGAAACGTCTGACAAAGAAGCAAAACCATCACCAAAGATATATAAAACAACTGGTGGTGCGAAGATAACACAACATATGAACGCCCTGCAAATGATCAATGTAGACTATAAGCCAGATGAGGATGACTTAGACGGGACTACACTCCCACAACTGGAACTCATGTTCCAATCATGTTCCTTGAGTTCAAATTTTTCTGTTGTTAAAAACGACTCTAAGCCTAAAGATGGTGAAACACTTTTAAGTACGAGTTCAAGTTATTCTGCGAGAAACACTGGTAAGTTATGTCATTGCTTTGTTTGTTTTCTCCTCCTTTTTTTTACATGTCCTTTGAAAAAGCTTCCATGCACGTAAATAATAAGTAGTATACTGAATAATTATGCAATGCATATTACAATATAATAACTTAGATTTTACTCATATTTTCTGTCCCGAAGAAAAAAACAACCACAAAAACAAAAAAGGGAAAACACAAACCTAATTCTTCTCCTTTTCTTACAACTTCATTGATATATTTTTGAGCTAAAACGATTGTCCTTGTTAACGTCGTCTGCAGGATCCTCAGACCCTGAAAAAATTACTTCAATTAAAAGGCTGCTTTCACCCTGCAAGAATCCTCAACTCCAACTCTAAACATCCTCAACTCCAAAATTATATCTGGGACAGGAATAATCTACATTTGATAGTAGTACACAGTGGTAGTACAGCAGTTTGATAGTAGTACATTTGATAGCCTTTATATTTCAAAAACTGTATTTCTATCTTTCTTTCCAACAGGAAAATTGTTTTTTCTGAAGTATTTTACTTCTACAAAAATCTTCCATCCCCATAAGCATATATATGCACATTTAAATCTACCGATTGATACTTGTGCAATTGTGTTCGTTTGGGTTTTTAGCTAGTTTGATTCTGGTGCATACATTTTACATGCTCACTTGATCTGCACAGGGAGGGGATTCAAGATTAAACAAACATATGGGCTGTAATGCAGCAACAAAATTAGACCTACGTTGCCTGAGCAACGTGAAGTGTTGCGGCAACCTTTGTCCGGCTTCACCAAATAAAGTGTTGCAAGAGCAACACTTTTGTTTTGTTTCTTTGCTATCGGCTAAACGCCGAAGTTGTCAGCCTATCGAAGCTTTTAAAACGTTTTGTTCAAAGAAGAACGCGATCAGTAATCACATGATCAAAGGCTATTCCAATAATCACATGATCAAATGCTCAGCGTTGAAAAAACAATAATAACAAAAGAATATCGGAAGAAGAGACTAAATTGACTTTGCAGCCAGTTGAACTTTATACTTTTCAATCGTAGACATCCTGACGAATCAAGACTTGGAACAATATCTTATATAATCTAGTTGGTATTATAAAGCTATCCGTAATTTTTCAGGATCAAAATACCATCGATGACACTGTATTAATTATTACGAAACTGCCTCGTTGTTTTAGGTTATCATTTGTACCCGTTGCGTAAACACTTAATTCTAGGTTACAGTGAGTATGGGTAGGTTACACCAACTAGTAAAAGTTACAAGCCCCTCTTCACTAAAGATGATTGTAGCCTAACAGACGATTATTACTTACAAGTCCCCTACATGTCTTACCACTGGAACCAACTCAGTCTTACCATCGAATACACTTGAATTAAATAATAGGTACACCAAATAGCAGAATTTTCAAACCCCTCACTTCCAAAGATGATTATGAGCTACCAGCCGACCTTCCCTTAGAAGTCTCCTACGTGTCTCACAATTGGCATCGGCTTATTTTTGGTTTTAGTGTGTACCCTACTAGTGAAGTTGTTAGCCCCCTGAAACTTTCAAACTAGTATATCTCATGAAGGAATTTTCGTACTAATAAGTGGATGGCATATACTTTGATCAGCTCATCAAGAGCTATCGATTGCCGTATGTCTGTCTTAGTTCAAAAGTTGATTTTTTTTGCCGTAGGCCAACTTTCTAACGTCAAAACTTA
The DNA here is from genome assembly GCF_032884065.1 of Artemia franciscana. NCBI lineage: Eukaryota > Metazoa > Arthropoda > Branchiopoda > Anostraca > Artemiidae > Artemia > Artemia franciscana. The sequence continues at coordinate 1,069,296 of NW_027062668.1, forward strand.
GAAAGGAGCAAAGGATAAGCTCCAATTTCTAAAGAATGACAGAACTTTTAAAGCTTAAGAGATACATCTGACAACATTTCCCTACCTCAATCCCAAGTCCGAAAAAACAAATGATAAACCCAGCCAAAATCACAGCAGTACTTTCAGACCCGTGGGAAAATACCGCTTTTTTGCTTCTGTAAATTTTTCTTCTTATCGCTCAAAGAAGATATATTGGCTGTGGGGCTGGGTAACTGCCGCATATATTTAACACTTATAGATTTTAGTCCATCTTCAATTTGAAAGTGATGCCTGCCTGCTTGCCTGTTAGAACGGAGCTTTCCACTCGAAAGCAGAAACATGGTTTGATGAAGCGAAAGCTTCGCTGCACAACTTCAGATACTCCTCTCTGACATAGGCTACATAACTCCACTTCACTTCGCACACCATACGCTCTGGCTCGTGGACAAGCAAAAACCATCCTTTTTGGTCCCAGGCAAGAGTTTTGCGGAGCATTCCAAAATGTAATGCCATATTCATCAATCCGGCCTGATGTCCACACTTTCCGTAAAAACCGCACAGGTTAGACCCTTACCAGTTTCCAGGAATAAGCCGACATCGGCGGCATAGAAAAAAAACGGGACAAAACTAAAGTGTTGCTCTCGCAACACAATTTAGATGGCATTCCAGACTTAAACAAGAGCTAAGAGCTCATATGGCACTTGTCACGAGGTCCGAAGAGCCAAGAGCCAAGAGCTCCTATGGCATGAGTTCTAACAAACTTCTAAGAATCAGTAAATTGATTTAAAAGGAAAATCAGAGACTTAATGCCGGTCGGGATTTAAAATAAGAGCTCTGAGACACAAGTTCCTTCTAAATAAAAAAAAACAACAAAATTTAAGATCCAATCACCCATTTGTAAGTTAGAAATACCTCAATTTTGCTATTTTTTCCTCTCCCTTCAGCCCCAGAGATGGACAAATCGGGTAAAACAACTTTATCAAGTTAATTTGTGCAAGTCCCTGACACGCCTACCAATTTTCCTCGTCCCAGCACGTCCAAAAGCACCGAGATCGCCAAAGCACTGGAACCCCTCCCCCCAACTCCTCCAAAGAGAGCGAATCCATTACGGTTACGTCAATCACGTATCTACGACATTTGCTTATTCTACTCACCAAGTTTCATCCCGATCTCTAAGCGTTTTCCAAGATTTTCATTTCTCTCCTCCAGCCCCCGATGCCCCTGAATCCGATTCGGTTTCCGGTTTTCGATTTCCGGTTTCCAAAATTTCTGTTTTCTTCCTCTAACCCCATATGTCCCCGGATCCGATTCGAATTGAAAATAGAGTTCTGAGACATAAGATATTTCTATATATCAGATTTCATTATGATCCGATTACCTATTCGTAAGATAAAGATACCTCAATTTTCAAGTTTTTTAAGATTTCCTGTTTACTCTACCAAGTCCCCCAAATAGCACTGGGTGTGGTCGGGATTCAAAATAAGAGTTCTGAAGCACAAGATCCTTCTAAATATCAAATTTCGTTAAGATCTGATCACCCGTTCGTAAGTTACAAATACCTCATTTCTTCTAATTTTTTCGAATTACCCCACCCCCCCTACCCCGAATCCCCAAAGAGAACCAATACGGTCTGTTTATGTCAATCGCGTATATAGGACTTGTGCGTATTCTTCCCACCAAGCATCATCATGATATCTCCACTCTAAGTATTTTCCAAGATCTCCAGTTTCCACCTTCAATTCCCCCCCCCAATGTCATCAGATCCGTTCAGGATAAAATAAAAGCTCTGAGACACGAGGCTCTTCTAAATATCATATTTCATTAGGATCCAATCACACATTCGTAATTTAAAAATACCTCATATTTTCTAATTTTTTCGAATTACCGAATTAGGTCTCCCCAAACTCCCCAAAGAGAGTGGATGTGGTCCAATTATATCAATCACGTATCTAGGACTTGTGCTTGTTCTTTCCAGCAAGTTTCATCCCGATATCTCCACTCTAAGCGTTTTCAAAGATCCCCCCCAGCTCCCCTCAATGATACTGGATCCGGTCGCGATTTAAAATAAGATATCTGAGTTACGAGGTCCTTCTAATTATCAAATTTCATTAAAATCTGATCAATCCTTCGTAAGTTAAAAATACCTCATATTTTCTAATTTTCAGAATTAACCCTCCCCCCAACTCCGTCAAAGAGAGCGGATTTGTTCCGGTTATGTCACGTATCTAGAAATTGTGCTTATTTTTCATACCAAGTTTCATCCCGATCCCTTCACTCGAAGCGTTTTCCAAGATTTCAGGTTCCCCCTTCCAACTCCCCCCAATGCCACTAGATCCGGTCAGGATTTTAAATAAAAGCTCCAAAACACAATATCCTTCTAAATATGAAATTTCATTAAGATTTGATCACCCTTTCGTAAGTTAAAATACCTCATTTTTTCTAATTTTTCCGAATTGACCGTCCTCCCACTGCTGACCCCCCCCCCAGATGGTTAAATCGGGGAAAAGTCTATTTTTGATTTAATGTGGTCTGGTCCCTGGTACGCCTGCCAAATGTTATCGTCCTAGCTTAGTTGGAGGTGCCCAAACTAGCAAAGCAAGGATAGACAGACAGACCAACAGAATTTGCGATCACTAAATGTCACTTGGTAAAGGATAGGCTAACTAAAAAGTTTAAAATTCAATTACGGTAACCTTTTCAAGATTCAATTACGGGACGTAATGAATGAAGCTTTCAGACGGTAATGGGAAGAAAATGCTGAGATAAATCAAAAGACTATTTTGAGCTCACACTTTTAAAGAAAAGTAAAGAGTAATATCAAAAATTAAACTATGTATTTTTATTACTCAAACGATATTGTTATTCTGATAAGTATGGTTATAGATCGTTTAGTGTATGTTCAGTAAATTACCTACGGATTGTTCTGGGTAACTGGTTAACTGACCGTATTTCAAACTATAAGCTGTACGAAAAGTGCGGTTCAATCTCACTTTCTTGGGCTATCATGAGAGAAAGGTTGAGATGGCTTGAGCACGTTCTTCGGAAGAAGGATGACAGATTGGCGAAGATTGTCCTTTTTGGCCAACCGTCAAGGACTAAACGAAAAGCAAATTGTTGACGGTTGGGGTGGGAGGACGACATAAAGAAAGATTTAAGGGAAATAGGAAACCCCCTGGGAGGGTATAAAGAGGGAGGCTTTGAGTAGACTGGGACAAAGGAAGAGTGTGAACAGCTGCATTGGGCTCAGACGGCTTGGTTCTGCAATGAGTCGTTGGTAGTATTAGTAGTTTCTGGACCAAACATTCCAGAGAGTATTAATGTGCAACTATTTAGAATTTCTGAATGTATGTAAAGCTTTTTGATTCTTTAACCCCCCGGCATCTGTTTATAAGTTATCACATATAGTGTATGCATGAATATCAACTTCTTCTTCTTTTTGAAACCACTGTCAAAATTATATGTTAAGCGAGGACCCTTATACAGGAAACAAACAGTTTCAAAGCTAGCCTCTGACTTGATTAAATATAAAACAAGTTTATTTTTAACTGAAAGTAAGGAGTGACATTAAAACTTAAAACGAACAGAAACTACTTCGTATATGAAAGGGGCCGGTCCCTCCTCAACGCCCCGCTCTTTACGCTAAAGTTTTTTACTGTTTTAAAAAGTAGAGTTGAGAGAAAGTGTCAAACTTTAGCTTAAAGAGTGGGGAGTTGAGGAGGGACCAGCCCCTTTCATATACGAAATGATTTCTGTTCGTTTTAAGTCTAATGTCGCTCCTTACTTTCAGTTTAAAAAAAAACTGTTTTTTTTTTTTATTTATTCCAACATCCAAACTCGAAGAGGCCTTCATTGTAATTTGCATGAATGGGCATTGGGTAACAGAAAATGTATGATTAAAGTTGGAAAGACGCTTCATTAATAGACGAAAATGGTAGCTTCCTCCTAAAGGGGGCAAAGAAATAGGTGAGCTATAAAAAGTGAACATATTCGTGCAAACCAATTCAAGAGTAGTATTTACTTTGGTTTTTGGTGTTTTTACTATTTGTTTTAAATTGAGAGAGCTACAAAGGTAAATTTACTTTAGGTCAATTTATTTTCACCTACTAGGAATATACCGGCGTTTGGGAATTTGCGGTGGACAAAGTTGGCACTAATATGTAGTTGCTGGGAAAACCGCTGTCTTTGTACAGCGTTTTGATTTGGGGAGTAACAAAATCAGCAAAAAAAAAAATCAAATTAAAAGGGCGAGGCAAGACTTTGGGTCTCATACTTACCCTAATGATTTCATCGTAATCTGAAAGGATGGGAATATGAATTAATTTACGGAAGAGATAGTTACCTACAAATAATAGTATTCCGCCTCCCTTTTTACCTGGGGGGTGGTCACGAGGAGGAGGTTTTATGAATTTGAAGCAGTTATTGATTTTTAAAAGGTCAGGGTTCTGATCCTGGACATTTTTTCAGCAATTACGTCAATTTTGTGGATTTGGGAGAGGGCCACTAGTTTGGTCAATTTGTCAAAATTCAGGCTTGCAGCGTTCGTAACAAGGAATTTAGCAACAGTAAAACGGTTACTAAAGCGAGTAGTTATTTTGTTGCTAATTTTAGGAGCCAGAAGGGAGTAAGAGAAGGGTGGATTTGGGGAAGAAGAGCACTCTTTTTTAACAGGGATATTGTTAGCTCGGCAGGGAATCGCAGCGGAATGGGGATGATCTGTTAATCGGCTGTTACCGTGGTAATTGCCACGGTGATTCAAGTCTGTCAAGAAATTGCTGGTTTGTGGAAGAGTAGCGAGGGTATAGGGTAGTATACTGTAAGGGGGGAGGAAATAGAACTTCTGTATGTGGGGAGGGGGAGGAGGTAGCAAGGTGTAATGGAGAGGATTTCGTAATCGGGAAGAGTTTATTAATCGTTGAGCTGAAAATGCAGTGGAATAAGACTAAAAGTCGACAGGAGCCCTACCCAGGGGAGGAGGGGGTTACGAATGTCTTAGGCGCTGCCCTAAAAAATGTTGGCTTTTAAACCAACCCTCCGCCCCTGATGATGCATGAGCAGAATTACACGACTTAAAATGAGTTGCTAAATTTAGCAGAATTAAGGTGGCTTCTAGGCTGCCCAGTTTTGTGGAACCTACTACAACCTAAAATTCAATATGAGCTTTTACACAGCCAAAGAACCTTCTACTTGAAATTTTTTACAAATATCAACATGGGGGTATTTACACAGATTATTTGTACAACGGCTAAAAACATAAAAACAAATATTAAATGTGCATCTACTATCTAAAAATCCAAAGCACACATTAGGTTGATTACACGTTTTTGAAAATTTGATTGCATTGGGTGAGAATTTTCGCTTGCAAGTTCAACTACATTGTCACTTTTAAAGATGTGTCATTAACACTGGATTTTAACACTAAATTATGGTTCAGGCTGTTCAGGCACAACCGAGGAGAAGGGTCAGTGGTATAGTTTGAGGAGGGTGCCTGGATCTAACCTGTCGCATTTTCAAAAATCATCAGTTCTGAAGGAGCGGATTATTTTTTGCGGTTATTTGATTGATATTTAACGGATATTAATATAATATTGAAAGGCACGTCTTAAAGACAGGTACACAAATATGCATGAGGATACTCCCCAGGCTGAGAAATATAGTAAATGTTTGATTTCTTCAGTCATATCCTCAGAAAAGGACTTGGCCAAAATACAATGCGTATCGATAATAGCTCTGTATTATTTGCTGGTAATGTCTGGTACAAGTGCTATGGTTGCCCCACTCAGAAGGAAACACTCTGAAATTCTATGAAAGAAAACTTCAAAATTTTATAAAAAACTTAATTGTATCATTCCTAAAAATGTTTAACTTTTGTTTTAACCCTCCCCCCCTTATCTAATTATAAAATATGCGGAGTAAAAAAATATTGTAAGTGTGAATTATTTGTTCGTGACTATTCTTCAAACACATTTAACGTCAAACAAAGCAACGTTGGCGAGATCACGCGACAGAATACTCACGGAGAACCTGTAATCCGATTATACCTTTGACTATTAGAGGGACGGGGGTAAAGTAAAGTGAAACACTTTTGTAATGATTTAAGTAAGTATTTTGCATTTTCTGAAAGTTAGTCTAAATTTTTTTATAGCGTTTCTTTCGGTGGACACCAACCACAAAAATTGTACCCTGCGTGTCTATTTTTTATTTATAACTAGCTGTTGGTGTGGTGCTTCGCGCCGCACCAACACCTAGTTGGTGGGGGCACTTCGTGCCCCCCAAGCCCCCCCCGCGCACGTAATTCGTTACGCGCCATATTAGCTACGCACCATTGTAGTTGTGTCCCTGTGTCCCACCTGTGAATATATATATATATATATATATGTGTGTGTATTTATGTATATATGTGTGTATTTAACTACGTAAAACTTGCGAATATACAACATTCTTCGCTGTTCCATTGTCTGTGCATATAAATAGACTGTCAGGTTTACCGACTCTTGAGCACTCAACATATAATGGTTCATGGGAAAAAAAAATCCGTATTGAGATCTATACCGCATTTTTCTAATGATTGCCCTTGACCTTTGTTGATGGTGATTGCTAATCGAATGTTCCCTGCGTCCCCGTCGTCATTTATATATCCCCCCTGTTCCCTTCCGGCGTCCCCGTTGTAGTTGTGTCCCTGGTTGTCATTTATATTCCCTGTGTCCTGGTCGTCATTTGTGTCACGGTGTCTCGGTCTTTAAATTCTCTTTGAGTGTCCCGGTCGTCACTTATACTCCCTGTGTCCCGGTCGTCATTTGTGTCCCGGTGTCCCTGTCTGTAATTTCTCTTTGATTGTCCCGGTCGTCATTTATATTCCTTGTGTCCCCCCGTCCCGGTCTGTAACGTCTTAAAGTCTTCAATGGCTCTGGTGGTGATTCCTCGGCACGCTTTCTTTTGGCATTATCTCTTTGAGCCGCAATCCTGTTTTCACGTTGTTCTTGTGATTCCTCGGCATGATTTTTTTTGGTAATTTTGCTTTGAGCCTTAAGCCTGTTTTCATTGGCACACTTTCTTTTCTTACTTTCTCTTTTACCCGCAAGCCTTTTGGCATTAACTCTTTGAGTCGCTTCCTCGACTGTTTCCACTGCCATTCTAGGATTTATGCTAAAATTTATGTTTGAATTAACTCTTTGAGCAGCTTCCTCGGCTTTTTCTTCTGCCATTTTGATAGTCCTTTCAACGTCGTTTTTTTAATCATCGGTATCACTTTCAAGTTGTTTGGTTTGTTTTACCTTGGCTTGTCTTTCGTCACTATGAAATACATGTCGCCGAACCTTTGTTTTTTTCAACTAAAATCTGGTAGGCATTGATGACTTTATCCAAGTCAAAATCCCAAACCAAATCATCATCACTATCATTTTCAGTTTTGATAGGTTTTGTTACTCGCTGTCCAGGTTGATTTTCATCTAACTGTGCGGTTTTGCGTTCTTTAGCCGCAAGCATTTTGGCATTAACTCTTTGAGCAGCTTCCTTGGCTGTTTCTTCTACCATTGTAGGATTTATACTAAAATTTCTCTTTGAATTAACTCTTTGAGCAGCTTCCTCGGCACGCTTTCTTTTGGTAATTTCTCTTTGAGCCGCGCTAACTCTTTGAACAGCTTCCTTGGCTGTTTCTTCTGCCATTGTAGGAGTTATACTAAAATTTATCTTTGAATGTACTTCTTGAGCAGCTTCCTCGGCTGTTTCTTCTGTCATATATATATACGTATCTATATGTATTAAATAAAAAAAACAAGTTTTTTTTTAATGAAAGTAAGGAGCGACATTAAAACTTAAAACGAACAGAAATTACTCCGTATATGAAAGCGGCTTTTCCTCCTCAACGCCCCCACTCTTTACGCTAAAGTTTTAATGTCGCTCCTTACTTTCATTTTAAAAAAATTGATTTTTTATTTATTTTCTTGACGTTTTTCAATTAATGCACATTTTGATCTTGGCTCTCCACACATAAATAATTAAAACGAAATTTGCATATTAATTTTTTTTGGCTAAACGGCTTTCTCATAGTCTTAATCGGAAGATTTTGAGAAAAAAGGGAGGAAGCCAAATTGCCCTCCAATTTTCGATTACTTAAAAAGGCAATTAGAACGCAATTAAAGGCAATTAAAAAGGCAATTAATTTTTTTACGAACATTTTCATTAGGAAAAAAATTGACGTAATTTACGAATTAACTTACGTAACGAACTTCTATATTCGTATATTTTTATTGCATATATGAGGGAGTTCACCCCTCGTCGATACCTCGCTCTTTACACTAAACTTAAATTCTGTCCCAATTCATTAAGAATGACCCTTGAATAACAAAGGCCGTAGAATAAATAGTTGAAATTACTAAAAATACTCTAGTGTAAAGAACGAGGTATTACGAGGAGAACCCCTCATATGCGCAATAATTTCTGCTCGTTTTAAGATTTAATGCTGCTCCTCACTTTCAGTAGAAAAAACTTTTCATATTTATTTTTTCGTTGTTTTTTTAAATAATGCTAAAAAATCCTGCACCCCCTTCATTGAAAGTCTCTTCCCCCATGAAAATTTTTTCCATGGAAAGATCCTCCCACGTAACCCCCCCCCCCCCCCTACCTCAACTCTCCTTCTCAAACCAAAAAAATCCTCCTGAAAACGTCCGTACACTTCCCAGTAACCATTGCTATATGTAAACACAGGTCAAAGTTTGTAACTTGCATCCCCTCCCACGGGGACTGCGGGTGAGTAAGTCGTCCCCAAAGACATAGTTATTAGGTTTTCTAACTATGGTGAATAAAATGGCTATCTCAGAATTTTGATCCGGTGACTTTGGGGAAAAACTTGGCGTGGGAGGAGCCTTAGGTACCTCCAATTTTTTTAGTCACTTAAAAAGGGCACTAGAACTTTTAATTTCCGATAGAATGAGCCCTCTCGTAACATTTTAGGACCACTGGGTCGATACGATCACCCCTGAGAAAAAAAAAACACGATTTGTCTTCTGGCAAAAATGCGAAATTCCACATTTTTGTAGATTGGAACTTGAAACTTCTACAATAAAGTTATCTAATACGCTGAATCTGATGGTGTGATTTTCGTTAAGATTGTATAACTTTTAGGGGGTGTTTTCCCCTATTTTCTAAAATGAGGCAAATTACCACGAACTGTTTGATTTTTATATATATTAAAAAAAAAGAAAAACAAATTTTTTTAAATGAAAGTAAGGAGCGACATTAAAACTTACAACGAACAGAAATTACTCCGTATATAAAAGGGGCCTTTCCTCCTCAATGCCCCGCTCTTTACGCTAAAGTTTGACTCTTTCTCTTAACTCTACATTTTAAAACAGGTAAAAACTTTAGTGTAAAGAGTAGGGCGTTGAGGAGGAAAAGCCCCCTTTACATACGGAGTAATTTCTGTTCGTTTTAAGTTTTAATGTCGCTCCTTACTTTCATTTAAAAAAAACTTTTTTTTCTATTTAATTTCTGGACGTTTTTGAATTAATGCATGTTTTGATCTGGGCTCTCCGCACATAAATAATTAAAACAAAATTTGCATATTAATTTTTTTGGCTAAATGGCTTTTTCATAGTTTTAATCGGAAGATTTTGAGAAAAAAGGAGTGAGGGAGGAGGCCTAGTTGCCCTCCACTGTTTTGATTACTTAAAAAGGCCACTATAACTTTTAATTTTTTACGAACGTTTTCATAAGTAAAAAATATACGTAACTTACGAATTAACTTACGTAGCGAACTTCTATATTCGTATGTTTTTATTGCTTATATGAGGGGGCTCACCCCTTTTCGATACCTCGCTCTTTGCACTAAAAGTTAAATTTTGTCCCAATTCCTTAAGAATGACCCCTGAATCACAAAGGCCGTAGAATGAATAGTTGAAATTACAAAAAATACTTTAGCATAAAGAGCGAGGTATTACGAGAAGGTAAACCCCTCAAATGCGTAATAATTTCTGTTCGTTTTCAGTTTTAATGCTGCTCCTCATTTTCAGTAGAAAAAACTTTTCATATTAATTTTTTAATTGTTTTCGTAAATAATTCTAGAAAATCCTGCGCCCCCTCCATTGAAAGTATCTTCCACCATGAGAATTTTCTCCATGGAAGGATCCTCCCACGTAACCCCCCCCCCCCTCAACTCTCCCCCCAACCAAAAAAATTCCCCTGAAATCGTCTGTACATTTCCCAGTAACCATTACTATATGTAAACACAGGTCAAAGTTTGTCACTTGCAGCCCCTCCCACAGGAACTGCGGGGGAGTAAGTTGTCCCCAAAGCCATAGTTATTGGGTTTTTCGATTATGGTGAATAAAATGGCTATCTAAGAATTTTGATCTGGTGACTCTGGGGGAAACATAAACGTTGGAGGGGGCCTAGGTGCCCTCCAATTTTTTCGGTCACTGAAAAAGGGCACTATAACTTTTAATTTTCGTTAGAATGAGCCCTTCCGCAACATTCTAGGACTACTGAGTCGATACGATCACCCCTGGGGAAAAAAACAACAAAAAAACAAATAAACACGCATCCGTGAATTGTCTTCTGGCAAACAAAAAAGTGAAATTCCACATTTTTGTAGATAGGGGCTTAAAACTTCTACAACAAGGTTCTCTGATACGCTATTACTGATGGTGTGATTTTCGTTACGATCGTATGACTTTTAGGGGGTGTTTCCCTCTATTTTCAAGAATGAGGCAAATACTCTCTGGCTCGTAACTTTTGATGAGTAAGACTAATCTTGATGAAACTTATATATTTAAAATCAGCATTAAAATGCGATTCTTTTGATATAACTATTTGTATCAAAATTCCATTTTTTAGAGTTTCGGTTACTATTGAGTCGGGTCGCTCCTTACTACAGTTCGTTACCACGAACTATTTGATATATATATATATATATATATATATATATATATATATATATATATATATATATATATATATATATATATATATATATGTTTTTAACTACGTAAAACTTGCGAATATACAACATTCTTCAATGTCCCATTGTCTGTGCATATAAATAGATTGTCAGGTTTACCAATTCTTGAACATGCAACATAAAATTTTTTCCATGGGAAAAACAATCCGTATTCAGATCTATACCTCATTATTCTAATGATTGCCCTTGAGCTTTGTTGATGGTGAATGCTAATCGAACATTCCCTGTGTCCTGGTCGTCATTTATATTCCCAGTATCCCGGTCGTCATTTGTGTCCTAGTGTCCCAGTCTGTAATTTCTCTTTGAGCGTCCCGTTCGTCATTTATATTCCCTGTGTCTCGGTCGTCATTTGTGTCCCGGTCTGTAATTTATCTTTGAGTGTCCCTGTCGTCATTTATATCTCCCGGTCGTTATTTGTGTCCCAGTGTCCCAGTCAGAAAAGTTACAATTAGAAATTTCTCTTTCAACGATCTTCTTACAATTAAAAATTTGTCTTTGAAGGATAGTCTTAAATACCTGTTTCCTGGTCGTCATTTATATTCCGTGTCCCGGTCGTCATTTGTGTCCCGGTATCCCAGTCTGTAATTTCTCTTTGAGTGTCCAGGTCGTCATTTATATTCCCTCTGTCCCGGTCGTCTTTTGTGTCCCGGTCTGTAATTTCTCTTTGAGTGTTTTTCTTTTTAGTTTTTTTCAGTTTTTTACCTTTTTCCTTTTTTCAGCTTTCTTTTTCTTCTTTATTTTCAGCGTCACTATGAAATACATATAGCCGAACCTTTGTTTTTTTAACTAAAATCTGGTAGGCATTGATGACCTTATCCAAGTCAAAATCCCAAACCCAATATGACGTCACTCGACAGACCCACAGACAAACAACTTATTTTTATATATATAGACTAGCTGTTGGGGTGGCGCTTCTCGCCACCCCAACATCTAGTTGGTGGGGACGCTTCGCGCCCCCAAGCCCCCCCCAAGCCCGTAAGTCGTTACGCGCCATATTAGTTAAACGACATTGTAGTTGTGTCCCTGCGTCCCACCTTTGAATATATCTACCTATCTATCTATCTATATATATAAAAATAAGTTGTCTGTCTGTGTGTCTGTCTGTGGATCAGGTGACGTCATGTTTCTGTGTTGACTGACGTCATGAAATTAGTTGTCGTCATTTTTGCTTTGACGGTGACGTCATTCAAGATATTTAAGACATATGTTCACGTAGAAATCTATTAATGTTTAAGTTTACAATGACTGATGAACTTACCATGGCAAAAGCCGATGAAGATGCTCAAAGAGTCTATACCAAAAAACTTGCTGCTGATAGAGAAAGTCAGAAAAGAAAGCGTGCCGAGGAACTACCAGAGCAACGCGAAAGTAGACTTGCTGCTAAAAGAGAAAGTGAAAAAAGAAGGCGTGCCGAGAAATCAAAAGAACAGCAAGGAAACAGGCTTGAGGCTGATAGAGAAAGAAAGAACAGAAAGCGTGCCGAGGAATCAAAAGAACAGCAAGGAAACAGGCTTGAGGCTGATAGAGAAAGAAAGAACAGAAAGCGTGCCGAGGAACTACCAGAGCAACGCGGAAGCAGACTTGCTGCTAAAAGAGAAAGTGAAAAAAGAAGGAGAAAGCGTGCCGAGGAATCAGAGCAACCTGAAAGTTATCGCCTGGCATTCAGGTACAACCCAGTCGATGATTATAGCTTGAGTAGATGTGTTCAAATCGGGACAATGTCTAAAATTTGTCCCTATTGCAAGGCCTTGAAATTCAATGGTGAAACAATGGGAATGTGTTGCGCCTCAGGAAAAGTTAAACTTCCTCTATTGGCTGCACCACCAGAGCCATTGAAGACTTTCCTTACTGGAACTACGTCAGAATCTAAGCCGTTTTTGTCAAAAATCAGAAAATACAACTCATGTTTCCAAATGACGTCGTTTGGAGCCCAAATCGAAAATCCAGATCAATTTATGTCTACTTTCAAAGTAAAAGGGCAAATTTATCATAGAGCAGGGTCCCTTCTACCATTCTCAGGCGAGAATCATAAATTTTTACAATTGTACTTCATCAGTGATAGAAATTCTGAATTGAATGCACGTTGCGAAATTTCTCCCAACGTTGAAAGGACAATTGTTTCCCAATTGCAACATCTTTTCCACGAAAATAATAATTTAGTGCGTCTGTTCAAAACAGCCATCGATTTGATGCCTACTGATACGCATAAAATTGTTATTTCCGCTGACAAAACGCCTCCTGGCCAACATGTGCGTAGATACAATGCTCCAACTATCGACGAAGTGGCAATCGTTATGGTCGGTGATCAGTTTTTACCTCGAGATATTATTCTTCATAAGCGAAACGCTCAGTTGTTAAGAATTGCTGAAACTCATCGATGCTACGATGCCCTACAATATCCTATCATTGTTTGGGATGGAGCCGACGGCTATCACTTTAATATTAAATTGATGAATCCAGCCACTAACAAAGAAATGAATAAGAAATGCAGTGCAATCCATTATTATTCCTATAGACTAATGATTCGGCAGGATGAAGAAAATTATATTTTAAAATGCCGTGAATTGTTTCACCAATTCGTCGTTGATATGTATGCTAAAATTGAATCAGAACGTTTGCTATATATCCGCCTGAATCAGACCAAGCTCCGCTCTGAACAATACATTCATTTGCGAGATGCAGTTATAAATGACGGTAATACCACAAACGTTGGAAGATTAACAATTTTACCTTCGTCATATGCTGGCAGTCCCCGTCATATGCATTAATATGCTCAAGATGCTATTGCGTATGTTCGTCTCTATGGTCGTCCAGATTTATTTATTACATTTACATGTAACCAATCTTGGGACGAGATACTGCAGCTTTTACTTCAAGGACAATCGGCGGTTCATAGGCATGACATTACGGCCCGTGTCTTCCGGCAAAAGTTGAAATCACTGATAAACTACATTGTAAAACTTGAAGTGTTTGGGTCAGTGCGATGCTGGATGTACTCAGTGGAATGGCAAAAACGAGGTTTGCCACACGCACATATACTAATCTGGCTACATAAAAAAATTACTTCGAACGAAATTGATGATATGATTTCCGCTGAAATACCTGATAAAAATGTCGATAAGGGGTTACATGATATTATTGTAAAAAATATGATACATGGACCTTGCGGTGCACTGAACGAAAATTCACCATGCATGGCCAAAGGAAGGTGCACAAAGCAATATCCTCGACTTTTAGTATCAAACACAATTACTGGCAATGATGGTTACCCACAATATAGAAGAAGATCTACTGAAGATGGCGGTAAAACAGCAATAATAAAGAAGCGTAACGGTACCACCATCGAAGTAGATAACCAGTGGGTTGTTCCATATTCCCCGTTATTATCAAAAACATTTAATGCACACATAAACGTTGAATACTGTAACTCCGTAAAGGCAATCAAATACATATGTAAATACGTCAACAAAGGCAGTGACATGGCAGTTTTTGGCTTGCAGCCCGAAATCAAAGATTTCGATGAAATCGTACAATATCAGGCTGGAAGATACATAAGCAGTAATGAAGCTGTTTGGCGAATTCTTTCATTTACGATACATGAACGTAGTCCAGCTGTTGTTCACTTAGCGGTACATTTACAGAATGGTCAACGTGTTTATTTCACGGAAACCAACGTGCAACAAAGAGTCCTGAATCCACCGGATACAACATTAACAGCTTTTTTTTGCTTTGCAAAAATGATTCTTTTGCAAAAAAACTGCTGTATACTGAAGTGCCTTCGTATTACACGTGGAATACTAAAAATAAAGTATTTGAACGTCGAAAACAGGGTAAGTCAGTCGACGGCCAACCTACCATCTTCAAAGATACCACGATAGGGAGACTCTACACCGTTCATCCCAATCAACATGAATGCTTCTTTCTACGCCTGCTTTTGGTGAATGTACCCGGTCCGACATCCTTTGAGTATTTGAGGACTGTAAATGGTACTATACATGACACTTACCGTAGTGCATGCCAAGCTCTGAATTTATTGGTGGAAGAACTGCTCATTCCGCTTTGAAATTGCCTCTGAACTTGCATTCTACAGAAACTCCCACGTGCAATATTTCCAAATCATCTGGGATGGGTAAAGTATTGCAGCAATGCAAACTTATTATTTGGGATGAGTGCACAATGGCACACAAAAAATCGCTCGAGGCTCTGGATCAATGCTTGAAAGATTTGCGAGGGAAGTCGAAACCCTTTGGCAGCACATTAATATTGCTTGCGGGAGATTTCAGGCAAACATTACCTATAATACCTAGATCAACTCCTGCAGACGAAATGAATGCTTGCCTGAAAAATTCTAATTTATGGGCACACGTAAAAACATTAAAATTAACTACAAATATGCGTGTCCGATTGCAAAACGATGACTCTGGTCAAACATTTTCAGATCAATTGCTGGCAATGGGAAACGGAAAGCTCCCAGTAGACTCAATTTCAGGACGTATACAACTACCTGCTGATTTCTGTAATTTAGTGACGTCCAAAAATGAATTGATTGAAAAAGTATTTCCGAATATTCTAAAAAATTATAAAAATAATAAATGGCTAAGTGAAAGAGCGATTCTTGCACCCAAAAATATAGACGTCCACGAAATCAACAATATTGTTTTGACCAAGATTCGAGACCAGGCAGTCCTTTACAAGTCAGTCGACACAGTTTTGGAACCAAATGAAGCGGTTAATTATCCATCTGAATTTTTAAATTCCATAGATCTTTCAGGGTTTCCACCACACGTGCTACAACTAAAAATAGGCGTAGGCTACCAATAATACTTTTAAGAAATATAAACCCACCAAAGCTTTGCAATGGCACTCGACTTGCCGTAAAAAAAACAATGGAAAACCTAATAGAGGCCACAATCTTGACAGGGCCTTTTGAGGGTGAGGCTCTTCTTATTCCTCGCATTCCCATGATTCCCATCTGCCTTTTCAATTTAAAAGATTGCAATTCCCAATTCGATTAGCATTTGCAATCACCATTAACAAAGCTCAAGGTCAATCATTAGAAAAATGTGGTATAGATCTTAATACTGATTGTTTTTCCCATGGACAATTGTACGTTGCATGTTCGAGGGTCGGTAAACCTGACAATCTATTTATATGCAGCGACAATTGGACAGCGAAGAATGTTGTATATTCGCAAGTTTTACGGAGTTAATTAGTTAATATTTTGGAACCAAATGAAGCGGTTAATTATCCATCTGAATTTTTAAATTCCATAGATCCTTCAGGGTTTCCACCACACGTGCTACAACTAAAAATAGGCGTACCAATAACACTTTTAAGAAATATCAACCCACCAAAGCTTTGCAATGGCACGCGACTTGCCGTAAAAAAACCAATGGAAAACCTAATAGAGGCCACAATCTTGACAGGGCCTTATGAGGGTGAGGCTGTTCTTATTCTTCGCATTCCCATGATTCCAACGGATCTGCTTTTTCAATTTAAAAGATTGCAATTCCCAATTCGATTAGCATTTGCAACCACCATCAACAAAGCTCAAGGGCAATCACTAGAAAAATGCGGTATAGATCTTAATACAGATTGCTTTACCAATGTACAATTGTATGTTGCATCTTTGAGGGTCGGTAAACCTGACAATCTATTTATACGCACAGACAATGGGACAGCGAAGACTGTTGTAAATTCACAAGTTTTACGTAGTTAATTTGTATTGTATCTATCTATCTATCTATCTATATAAAAACGAGTTGTGTGTATGCATGTTTGTTTGTTTGTAAAAAGAGCGTTTGCATATGACGTCATTATTAGTACATACGGCTTTGTATATGGACAGACAATGGGAAAGCCAAGAATGTTGTATATTCGCAATTTTTACGTAGTTTGAAACACATATATAAATCTATCTATATTCACAGGTGGGACACACAGGGTATACAGGTGGAACAGCTAGTATATATATATATATATATATATATATATATATATATATATATATATATATATATATATATATATATATATATATATATATATATATATATATATATATATATATATATATATATAGAAAAGGCTCAATTGATTTGAAATGTATTTGATTCAACACTAATTTCTTATTCAAAAATAATTTCTAAGGTAGAGTCAGGAATTATGGCTTCTATTGATAAAGTCGAGGCTCCTCAAGAGCTTAGAGCTGAAATCGTAAGGAAACTTAAGACTTTTAACACAAGAAAAATTTACAATAATATAACAAAAGTGACATTAAAATACTTTCCGATTTGAAAAAGGATAAGGTCCTTACTATCACTAGGGCAGATAAAGGCAATACTATTGTAATTATGGACACTGATGATTATGATCGTAAAATGAATACAATCATTTCGGGTACCACTATATATAAAAAAAGTGGATTTCAATCCTACGGATAAATATGTAAAGTCGATAAGAAATGAATTGGAGTCACTGAAAAATAATTTACACATTACACCACAATTTTAATAATAAATTTTATCCAAGAGGTTGTTCCGTACCCAAGATCTATGGTCTACCCAAAATTCATAAGACGGGAGTCCCCCTCCGTCCCATTGTATCAACTTTCTCATCATCAGTGGCAAAATTAGGAAAGTGGTTGTCGATGGCATTGCGTCCACTCTTAGGAACACAAGAATCATATATAAAATATTCCACTGATCTTACTAATAAGTTAAAAAATTTCACATTGGAGGAGAATTTATTTCTCTGTAGTTTTGATGTGGTGTGCATGTATTCAAATTGTAACGTAAAAAATGCGAGGATATATTAAGGATTAAATTACAAAAGCACTTTGATTTGATAGAAGATGTGACCATGGCTAGTTTGGAGATAATAATAATAATAATAATCTTTATTCTTTCCCTTTATCACAATGCAATAACATGGGTATCGTCAAACAAAAAAAGAAAATAGAAAAACGCAAAAAGACGCAACATAAAGAACACACATGATGAGCTATCACTTCGATTTGAGGATATTGTCGTTGTAGTGCTTCACGAAGTATGGAACGAAGGAGTTTAAAAATCTTGTCGTTGAGTGTGTAGGTGGGCATTCTAACAGTTCTTTTCCCTCTTTAAAAGTTGCCACCCTCGTGTTGTGTGCGTGAGTCACTGAAGTAAACTGAGGCAGGATATCTCGGTGCGTTGTGGACTTC
Source organism: Artemia franciscana (assembly GCF_032884065.1). Classification (NCBI taxonomy): domain Eukaryota; kingdom Metazoa; phylum Arthropoda; class Branchiopoda; order Anostraca; family Artemiidae; genus Artemia; species Artemia franciscana. Next base: position 1,087,451 of record NW_027062668.1, read on the forward strand.
AGGATGTCAGCTCCAAACTTCATCAGTGTTTCGTGCCTCCTTTCATCCAGGGTTGGGAGCCTGAGTTCGCTCAAGCTTTCTTCGTAGTTTTTGTAATTTGATCCAAGAATTATTTTGCAGGCTCTTGTCTGAATTGTTTCAAGCTGACTTCTGTCTTTCTCTGTGAGCGATGGGTGCCAGACAGGATAGCCATACATGACTATGGGCATTACATAAGTTTTGTAGCACGAAAGAAGGAGTTGTTCTGTCATTCCAAACCTTTTTGAGATTGAAGTCATTATGAAGTTGGTTATCATTGCAAATGAATATTCTCTTTATTTTGGTTTTAGAGGTGAATTTTACAAACAGGTTTTTGGTTTGGCGGTGGGGGCATCTCTCTCCCCTTCGAGGTTTCATTCTATTGAAACCTCCGCTATATACAGTTTTAGGCTCTCCCCTTGTTTCTGGGGCAGATTCATGGATGATGTGGTTTGCATTTGGAAACACGGTTTAGAGTCCTTAGACCTTTTCCATAAACATTCAAATATTTTGTCAGAAATTTAAAACTTACAGTGGAGTTTGATGAAAATGACAAACTACCTTTTCTTGATATCCTATTGATTAAAAGTGATTTCCATCTACTTTTTTCAGTATATAAAAAGCCTACACATAGTGATTGGTATTTGAACTTCCACTCGTGCCATCCCATTTCAGTGAAACGAGGGGTTTTGATTGCACTGGTGGATAGAGCTTTCGGAATTTGTTCCCAGGAGTTTTTAGATTCTGAATTGTTGTATTTGAGGGATATTTTACTTTGCAATAGTTACCCGATTAAATTCATTGATAAAATAATAAAAAATAGACGCATTAATCACAACAATAGGGTTATTGGGGTTTCACAGTGTTCAGAATTAAACATACCGAAAAGGTTCATTTCTTTGCCTTATGTACCTGCTTTGGGGGAGATGCTTAAACGAGCTTCAGGTAAACATAACATTGATACTTGTTTTCAATCAGCGAGACAATTAGTTAGTTTTCCTAATTCTGGGAAGGATTTAACCCGGGGAGATTTAGTTAGTGGGGTGTATAAAATGCCTTGTTCTTGTGGAAAGTTTTATATTGGTAGAACTCACCAACAATTTACTGAAAGATTTATTGAGCATTGCAACTCAATAGAAAAAACCCTACAATTAAGAAAGCCACCTGAAACTTTTGTTTCGGCTCTAGCGGAACATACATACTTTCATCCCGAACATTTTATACAATTTGATGAGGCTACAGCTATTTCTAATGATAGAGGTTTTTCTCAGTGGGCGAGGGAGGTTATAAAAATTAAAAAACATATATTTGCTAATCTTTCAATAAATAGAGACACAGGGAATTTAAATATAGACCCAATTTATGATTGTCTTTTGAAAAATAAACCAATAATCAATAAGGGAAGTAAAATTTTACACAATCACCAGGGGACAAGATTACCTACCAGACCAAAAAGAGTTCCTTCAATATTAGCTTACAAGAGGATTATTTCGTAAGAGAATAGTTAACTAAGTTTCCATTTTCATAATTTTTCCTCAGTTGTTTTGATGTTTTCATTGAAGTAACTCTAATAGCTTCTTTTCCCTACGCGGATCAATAGCGACAATTGTATTTATTATTATTGGTGGTGGTTTTATTCTTTTTAGTTTAGTGTTTTTGTTTCTTTTTATTTTGTGCTGAGGACGCCTAGTTTGGACACAGGCAAAATATCCGCGTTGTTTTAGTCTTTCCTCTCTACTGGCCGTAATCTCGTTTGATGTTTTTTTGTGGAGTTTTATCTCTCTTTGTTGTTTAAAGTAAAAAAAAAAATATTTAAATTAAGCTCTAAAGAAAATCTGGTCCCCTACACCCCCTGCAGGAAGTCAAAAGGCGTGGATATTCGGCCCCCATCTAGTTTAAACTACAGACAGAAAAAAAGTGGTGCATTAAAAAAGATTAATCAAATGAAACCTCACTCTTCGTGAAACTCTTCAAATTAGCAGATGTCCCTTGTCAAAGAGAGGATAATTTTACTATGTGAGTACTTCCATCTTAAATTCCTACCAGATCCAGGCTGTCTGCATCCGGCAGCATTTCTGAAGTCACAAAATTGCCGTAAATGTAGTGCTGCTCTTGCTTGTGGTGAAGGTGTCTGATTTTCTGACCCTGCTAGTATAGGCTAATGGTATAGCCCGAAAGATAGTATAGGCACTCACACTATAGTCTGAGACTGATTGTGGACACTGGATTTGTACGTTTGACTTCTGGCACTTGTCATACCGTTTGACCTTCATCCCATCCTTTCTATACCTTTCCAGTTGGAAGCTAACAGAACTTCTTTATTGTCATACTTCTTTGTTATTATATATTCTTCTCTCTTTCTTTTAATTCTTATTCTGTTAAAAGTATTGAGACGTAGGCACCCAGACATTTTTTTATTATAGTTCCGGTGAAATCATTTTTTTTTCAGACAGCAGGGCCAGAAACTTTATGTAGGACAAAAAATTGTCAAAATAGACATTTGTGGCTTCTGATGAGGATGGAGACAAAATTAGTGCAAATCGCACATATAAGCTACGTGCTTGGAGATTGTCAGCCACAGCTGTGGCTCCCTGGTGGATTTGGAAATCAAGAATGAGCCCTGTGGAGCTCTGGAAGACTTTTCTTTGTTTGTAACTTCTGAATCAACAACAAACTTCAAATTTAATTATATTTTGAAGATTTGGTAATGACTGATCTTCCTTAAAGAACTTCACCTTAAAGTTCTTAGACCAGTACACACAGATACGAGGAAAATCGAGGTTCTCCATTAGGATACTAACCCTCTCCCCAAAACAATCTTGAGCTAGTCTGGATTAGTGTTCAAGCTTTTATTGTTGACTTGTCACTGTTATTATGATGGCTGCAGTTTAAACATAAAGCAGTATCAGGAAAAAGCTCCCTGGGTAATACTCCTGAAAGAATTGCTCCTAATCCCTGTCGTCATGGTCGTGGAAATGGTGTGGAACTACCTCAGGATCAGGATGACACACATTTGACATAAAATCTACCTCACTCCAAAGCAAATCAGTCTTAACTTTTCAGGGACAGGGACATAGAATGTAAAGAGGCTTTACGAGACTCATCCGCTTGATTTTGTAATTACTCGTAAAACTGACTACGCAGAGTCTAGACTTGATAGATTACACATTATTTTTCTCATTACTGTTTTCTGTTTTCTTATCTTTGTTTTTTTTTTAAGCTTAAAATTCGAGTTAATTTTAGTTAGTATTATAGGCACTAAAGGACACAAACTAAATTTAAGAAAAATGTAGATGGCATTTCATACCTTAATAAGAGCAAAGAGCTCATATGGCACTTGTCACGAGGTCGGAAGCACCAAGAACTCATGTGACATGAGTTCTAGCAAAATTACAAGAATCAATTTATTGATTTATTAAATAAAAAAAACTAATTTTTTTAGCTGAAAGTAAGGAGCGACATTAAAACTTAAAACGAACAGAAATTAATCCGTATATGAAATGAGTTGTCCCCTCCGCAATCCCTCGCTCTTTACGCTAAAGCTTTGAATTGTTTTAAAAAGTAGAATTGTGGCAAAGAGTCAAACTTTAGCGTAAAGAGCAAGGGATTGCGGAGGGGACAACTCATTTCATATACGGATTAATTTCTGTTCGTTTTAAGTTTTAATGTCGCTCCTTACTTTCAGCTAAAAAATTAGTTTTTTTTTATTCAATTTCTGAACGTTTTTGAATTAATGCATGTTTGGTTTTGGCTCTCCGCACATAAATTATTAAAATGAAATTTGTATATTAATTCTTTTTTTGGCTAAATGGCTTTCTCTTAGTTTTGATCAGACGATATTGAGAAATAAGGGGTGGACAAGGAGGCCTAGTTGCCCTCCAATTTTTCGGTTACTTAAAAAGGCAACTAGAACTTTTAATTTTTAACGAACGTTTTTATTTGTAAAAAATATACGTAACTTAAGAATTAACTTACGTAACAAACTTTCATAACCTTATATTTTTATTATGTATACGAGGGGGTTTGTACCCTCGTTAATACCTCGCTCTTTACACTAAATCCTAAGTTTTGTCCCAATTCTTTAAGGATGACCCCTGAATCAGAAATGCCGTAGAATAAATAGTTGAAATTACTAAAAATACTTTAGCATAAACAGCAAGGTATTTATCTCCTCTTAAATACCTCGCTCTTTATGATAAAGTATTTTTAGAACCCCTCATATGCGTAATAATCTCTGTTCGTTTTAAGTTTCAATGCTACTTCTTCCTTTCATTTGAAAAAACATTTTCATGTTTATTTTTCATTGTTTTCTTATAGTAATGCTAGAGAATCCTGCGCCCTTGTCATCGAATTTTTCTTCCCCCATGACAGATTCCTCCAAGGAAAGATCCTCCAACATAGCCCCCTCTCCTCAGCCCCACCCCCAAACAAAATAAAATCCCCCTGAAAACGTCTGTACGCTTCCCAATAACCATTACTATATGTAAACACTGGTCAAAGTTTGTAACTTGCAGCCCCTCCCCCAGGGATTGTGGGGGAGTAAATCATCCCCAAAGACATAGTTATTATGGTTTTCGACTATGTTGAACAAAATGGCTATCTCAAAATTTTGATCCGTTGACTTTGGGAAAAAATGAGCGTGGGAGGGGGCCTAGATGGCCTCCAATTTTTCGGTCACTTAAAAAGGGTACTAGAACTTTTCATTTCCGTTAGAATGAGCCCTCTTGCGATATTCTAGTACCACTTGGTCAATACGATGACCCCTGGGAAAAAAACAAACAAAAACAAACAAACAAATAAACACGCACCCGTGATTTGTCTTCTGGCAAAAAATACAAAATTCCACATTTTTGTAGATAGGAGCTTGGAACTTCTACAGTAGGGTCCTCTGATACGCTGAATTTGATGGTGTCATTTTCGTTAAGATCCTATGACTTTTAGGGGGTGTTTCCTCCTATTTTCCTAAATAAGGCAAATTTTCTCAGGCTCGTAACTTTTGATGGGTAAGACTAAACTTGATGAAACTTATATATTTAAAATCAGTATTAAAATGCGATTCTTTTGATGTAGCTATTGATATCAAAATTCAATTTTTTAGAGTTTTGGTTACTATTGAGCCGGGTCGCTCCTTACTACAGTTCGTTACCACGAACTGTTTGAAAAGGAAAATCAGAGGCTCACTGCCGGTCGAAATGTAAAATAAGAGCTCTGAGACACAAGGTCCTTCTAAATATAAAAATTTATTAAGATCCAATTACCCACTCGTAAGTTAAAAACGCCTCATTTTTTTTCTAATTTTTTCTTTCCCTTCAGCCCACCTAGATTGTCGAATCGGGGAAAACGACTTTATCAAGTTAATTTTTGCAGATCCCTGACACGCCTTCCAATTTTCATCGTCCCAGCACGTAAAAAAGCACCGAGCTCGCCAAAGCACTGGACCCACCCCCCCCCCCCCACCCCCTCACTCCCCCAAAGAGAGCGTATCCAGTCCGATTACGTCAATCACGTATCTACGACATTTGCTTATTCTATAAACAACAAAGAGAGATAAAACTCTACAAAAAAAAAACTTCAAACGAGACGACGGCCAGTAGAGAGGAAAGACTAAAACAACGCGGATATTTCGCCTGTATCCAAACAAGGCGTCCTCAGCACAAGATAAAAAGAAAACTAAAAACAAATAAAAACCACCACCAATAATAATAAACACAATTGTCGCTACTTATCCACGTAGGGAAAAGAAGCTATTCGAGTTACTTCAATGAGAATCAAAGAGCAACTGAGGAAAAATTATGAAAATTGAAACTTAGTTAACTATTCTGTTGCGAAATAATCCTATTGTAAGCTAATATTGACGCAACTCTTATTGGTCTAGTAGGTAATCTTGTCAAAATCTTTTCTTCGATAACGCTAGCTTACCGTTCACACGTGTGCGCTCTAGGAATGCGCTGCATCTATCCAACCTACCAGTAGTCATAACGAAGGAAAGTTATTAACGGAATTTCAATATTTTTAAGCCTTCTTTGCTTCCTCATAGAATTCAAATAAAATAAGGATGAAAAAAAAATAACGGCTCTTAAAATCATAAATACTGCTAGTAATTTAAGTTGAGTATATTAAATTCCTTGATATTTTCCGTTTGTCTTGAGTCGTCTTTTTTTAAGTTTCAGCTTTTCAATTTCCACCTCCTACTTTTTTTCCTTTTCTGTAAGCTGTATTAATACGGTTGTATCTTAGGCGAGCTTCTAAATTAGAATTTTTTTTACAGCTTAACGGTCATTTTTAGAGTTTTTACGCTGGCTTAGTATAGGTTGAAGGATTATCTCAATACAGTTTCACTCAATACTACTTGATGGCTTACCCAAACGAATTTTCTTTGTAGTGTGTTCATGTGGTAAAATCTTTAAATGTTTTATCTGAAAACACTGGCTTACCGTTTGCGCGGGTGCTGAAAGAAAACGTTATGTCTCTACACCAGCCCCTAAAAAGCCAGCACTGATAATGAAGGCAAGTGACAACAACGTTTCTGCATTTTTAAGCTTTTTTTGCTGCTTCATGGGATTGAAATGGAATAAGGATGAAATTAAAATAACAAAATTCAGCGGTCATTAAAATCATAAATATTGCTAGTCATTTATGTCGAGTTGATTTCATTATTAAATTTCTTTTATTATTACATTCCTATTATTAAATTCGATTTAATTTTATACTATTATTTATTATTAAATGTGTTATTAAATTTCATTATTAGTTAATTATTAAATTCCTTGCCAATGTTTGTTTGTTGCTGATCGAGGATTGACTTATAGATCTCAAAAGAAGTTTTCACTTTTCTTATGGTGGCAAGTTATATAAAAGCTCTTTATTAAGCGCAATTTAAGTCTAGTGGTTTTACGTCTTCTCACGTACTGATAAACTTTGATCCTTTGATTGATGATCCTCTTTTTAAGATTTGATTTGTGTTATCCCTGTTTTTCTTTCATTTTTTCATTTTCATTTGAAAAAGGTGATTATTATTTTGTTTAATTTATTTTTGGATCAAGCGAAGGGGACTTCCGTAGGTAGCATATTCAAGGTTGAAGTCCTACTCCCTTCCTGTAAAAATGGTTTTAGTTAAAGGCTCTTTTTAGTCCCCTCCCTACCCTCCACAGAAAAAAATGAGTAATTAGCCCCTATTTGTTCTAGAAGTCCCGTCAGACGACAGCTGGCACAGACCTCCTTCAGAACAGGCCGATATCTCGGTAAGACCAGAACCGTATCGTTCACCTCAGGGTAAGTTTCTTATTGCTGATCTGTATCTTCATTTTTCAGATTTATAAATTTATTTTAGTATTATTGCAAAGTTTATCTTTTTTTTGCGTATTTTTTTTCGCTTGAATTTTTTGACGCAATTTTTCATTTTTGCCTCTTTAGATATTACTCTTTTTGCCTTCGTTCTGTTTTTGTTTTGTTTTTCAGCTAAATGCCTTGGTATAGTCGTTCAATTTGTTTTCTTAAAAGTACAAAAATGAAGCTAATCACGGTGTCTTTTTCTCTTGTTTACAAATCATTTTGTCACTTTGTTTTCTATATATAAGCCAAAACGGAAAACAAGTAGTGAAGTGAAAACAAAACAAGCAAATTCCATTTGTTCCAAACGCAATAAACAAGTTGTATGTATGCATGTTTGTTTGTGGGTTTGCATATGACGTCATATATATATATATATATATATATATATATATATATATATATATATATATTATATATATATATATATATATATATATATATATATATATATATATATTTTAGTTTTTCTTTTTTAGTTTTTCTTTTTTTTAGCCTTGCAGCTTTTAGTTTTTTTAGCTTTTTTTTCTTTTTAGTTTTTTACCTTTTTTATTTTTTTCCTTTTTTTAAAGTTATTTACTTTATAGGTTTTTTTCTTTTTTTAGCTATTTTCAGGCCATATTAGTTACGCGCCATTGTAGTTGTGTCCCTTCGTCCCACCTGTGAATATAGATAGATGTATATATGATTTTAACTACGTAAAACTTGCGAATATACAACATTCTTCGCTGTCCCATTGTCTGTGAATATAAATAGATTGTCTGGTTTACCGAATCTTGAACATGCAACATATAATTGTCCATGGGAAAAACAATCCGTATTCAGATCTATACCTCATTATTCTAATGATTGCCCTTGAGCGTTGTTGATGGTGATTGCTAATCGAACATTCCCTGTGTCCCGGTCGTCATTTATTTAACCCCCCTGTGCCCCCGGCGTCCCCTTCGTAGTTGTGTCCTGTGTCCCGGTCGTCATTTATATTCCCTGTGTCCCGGTCGTTATTTGTGTCCCGGTGTCCCAGTCTGTAATTTCTTCTTCAGTTGACAAATATGACGTCAGTCGACAAACAACTTCATGATGGAATAATGCTCAATCCTTATAATGACGTCAGTCGACAAACATGACGTCAGTTGACACACAAACTTGACGTCAGTCAACACACACATAAACAAAAAACTTATTTTTATATACATAGATAGATAGATGCGTCCCGGTTGTTATTTGTGTTCCGGTGTCCCAGTCTGTAATTTCTCTTGAGTGTACCGGTCGTCATTTATATACCCTGTGTCCCGGTGTCCCGATCGTCATTTGTGTCCTGGTGTTCCGGTCTGTAATTTCGTCAGTCGACAAATATGACGTCAGTCGACAAACAACTTCATGACGGAATAATGCTCAATCCTTATAATAACGTCAGTCGACAAACATGACGTCAGTCGACACACAAACATGACGTCAGTCAACACACACACACACAAACAAACAACTTATTTTTATATAGATAATAATTTAGATAAATAAACAATTAAGTACTTCAGACATATATATATATATATATATATATATATATATATATATATATATATATATATATATATATATATATATATATATATATATTTTTTTCATGACAGATTCAAAAGAAATATATGGCCCTTGTATAAAGGAAGCTTACAACAGGATTACAACAGGAAGCTTACAACAAGAGCTAAATCATATTATTCTTAATATCAAAAGATCTGCCAAGTATGAATCAATGTATGAGGATATACTCAACAGATGGGAACAAGCCTTGCTTTTAAGGGAGAAAGGTAATCTAAGTCTTATTTGTAAGCTAGGCCTAGAAATGTTCAGGTTCAATTTTATAAATTACAGGAGTAACATTATAGGTAAAATTCTAGACAAGCTGCTTTTCATTATCTTTGAAAAGTGGTTAGGCTAGCAAAATAATAAATAAATAAAACTCTCAGTAGGATTATGAGTCTAGGCAAACATAAACAGACCCTGGGAAGGTATTACCAAGCTGCTATATTAAATCTCTTCTATTTTATAAATTTTTCCTACTAAACAGGTCTCCATTTATTGGAATTTTGAAAGAAACAAAACATTATATCTTGATTTTCAGTTTTCAGTTTCTTTTTCTCTAGTTTTAGTTTTGAAATATAATTCTTTTATGTGAGTGGAATTTTAACTGATGCCAACTGATTTATGTAATAACGCAGGAATTCATTTGAAGATGTTTGAAACTGAATAAATTGGGGTTGGACGAAGTATTTAAGCTTAATTTAAGCATAAGATCTATTTTGTATAGTTTCATTTTTATAATAGACATATTTTTAAGGGTCATCAATCGGCAATGCCCTCTAGAGGGAGAAGGAGTGGATGTGGGCACTTAATAATATATCCCTGGGATTTAGTTCAGCAAATAAAAAGCTGTCACTAAACTGTGTGCAATGATGCGCTAACCTGACTAATTGTGTTGCGAGAGCTACACTTTGGTTTTGTCCCGTTTTTTTTTCCTTCTATGCCGCCGATGTCGGCTTATTCCTGGAAACTAGTAAGGGTCTAACCAGTGCGGTCTTTACGGAAAGTGTGGACCTCAGGCCGGATTGATGAATATGACATTACATTTTGGAAAGCTCCGCAGAAGTCTTGCCTGGGGCCAAAAAGGATGGTTTTTGCTTGTCCACGAGCCAGAGCCTATGGCGTGCGAAGTGATGTGAAGTTATGTAGCCTATGTCAGAAAGGAGTATCTGAAGTTGTGCAGCCAAGCTTTCGTTTCATCAAACCATGTTTCTGCTTTCGAGTGGAAAGCTCCGTTCTAGCAGGCAAGCAGGCAGGCACCACTTTCAAATTGAAGATGGACTAAAATCTACAAGTGTTAAATATATGCGGCAGTTACCCGGCCCCACAGCCAATATATCTTCTTTGAGTGATAAATAAAATTTTTTTTACAGAAACAAAAAAGCGGCATTTTCCCACGGGTCCGAAAGTGCTGCCGTAATTTTTGCTGGGTTTATCATTTGTTTTTTTCGGACTTGGGATTGAGGTAGAGAAACGTTATCAGATATATCTCTTAAACTTTAAAAGCTCTCTCATTGCTAAAGAAATTGGAGCTTATCCTTTGCTCCTTTCTAAATGGTGACATTAGAAACTTGGCCTATGGCAAAAAAAATCAACTTTTGAGCTAAGACAGATGGAATTTTTTCTCGACGGCAATCGATATCTCTTGATGAGCTGATCAAAGTATAAGTCATCCATTTTTTGATACAAAAATTTCTTCGTGAGATATACTAGTTTGAAAGTTTCAAGGGGTTGACAACTTCGGTAGTAGGGCACACACTGAAACCAAAAATAGGCCGATAGCAATTGTGAGACATGTAGGGGCCTTGTGAGGAAAGGTCAGCTGTTAGCTCATAATCATCTTCAGCAGTGGGAGTTCGCAAATTTTGCTATTTGGTGTACCTATTATTTGTTTCCTGTATATTTGATGATAAGACCGAGTTGGTTCCAGTGGTAAAAATGTAGGGGACTTATAAGTAATAATCGTCTGTTAGGCTACAATCATCTTTATTGAAGAGGGATTTGTAACTTTTGCTAGTTGGTGTAGCCTACCCATACTTACTGTAACCTAGAATTAAGTGTTTACGCAACGGGCGCAAATGATAACGTAATACAACGAGGGAGTTTTGTAATAATTAATAGAGTGTCATCTATGGTGTTTTGATCCTGATAAGTTACGGATAGTTTATAATACCAACTAGACTATATAAGATATTGTTCCAAGTCTTGATCCGTCACGATGTCTACGATTGATAAGGATAAAGTTCAACTGGCTGCAAAGTCATTGCTGAGGAATAGCCTTTGACCATGTTATTACTGATTACGTTTTTCTTTGAACATAACATTTTAAAAGCTTCAATAGGCTGACAACTTCAGCGTTTAACCGGTAGCAAAGAAACAAAACCAAAGTGTTGCTCTCGCAACACTTTATTCGGCGAAGGCGGACAAAGGTTGCCGCAACACTTCACGTTGCTCAGGCATCGTAGGTCTAGTTCACTATGGTTTGTGACGTGTAAAAGCGTCTGGAGCATATCCTATATGTGCAATGAAGTGTGGACACAGCTATGCGCAGAGTGATGCGTAGAACATATTGGGCATCCAGATTCGAGCTTCAGAATTAATTGATATCCAATAGTGCCTTAGAAAATCACCGTTAGACATTCTTCTTGAAGTTAAACCAACGAAAAAGAAAGGAATATTGACAAAAACGTTTTCATTTCATACTCCAAAAATATCAAAACCGAATATTTTTGTTATGGTTGTACGCTATCTCATTTAAAGAAATGAAAAATAAAGCAAACATTCTAAGCTAAAAAAAAAGCTGACGATATTTCTAAGTATAAAAAAGTTGAAGAAATTTATAAGCTTAAAAAATTTCAGAGCCAAAACTTAAAAAATTTTTTGCCTTAGGAGCTAACTTGGTTATCCACCCGGAAACCGTGTTTATGATGTTTTTAGGTTTGATACTGCTCTTTATTTTCTACTAAAAGTCAAAATTGAAAAGGAATCCGTAGATTTGACTAACAAAATGGTGAGGGAATGAAAAATATTCAGGGGTCCCCGCGAGGGTGCTGGGGCTCAGGTTGTTGAGGGTGTAGAGGGTAATAAGCTTCCGCTAAATTATCATATTAAAGTGACTCATAATATTCAGTAGCACAGATTCTATTGCTTTGACTGTATTTCTAAGACTCATTTATAATCATTGCCAGGTTAGTTTATTTCGTTAATGCCGTCATCCCTTTATCCTTGGGAGCCTCAGGTTCAAATCTATATTGAAGTATGTGCAATGATGCATGATGCATCGCATTCACTATGGCCAGGAAAGTGTAGATGTCTGGTAGTTCATTTAGTTGTTATGCAACAGGTTTAACAATAGGATTTTCTCTATAACCGTCTTGCAATGATGGATAGACTTACTTACTACTTATACTTGGGTCAGGACAACGCCTGCAATCCTTTCCTTGAATTCAATAGCATATCAACGATTGCGCTCCATCTTTTGCCGTCTAGGGCAGATTCCTAAGTAATGAGTAAAGTAAAGAGCCACTTTTTGTCCTATCGTCGGCAAAAGTGGCGAAATCCCTTTTGCGTTCAACGTAACTTTTGCCGTCCCTTTTGCGTTCAAGGTGCGTGCTTAGACGCAGGCAAGCCACGTTTTGCTTTGTCCCCTTGGCGTTTCATCCAGCCGGGGAGAGGCTGGCAGCAAAAACTTGGATCAGGATAATGGCTATGAGCCCTCCCTGTCATCCAATAGTTCTTCAACAATTGAGCTTTATTTTTGACGGTCTATGGTCTATTCCTGAGTAATTTCGAGTCAGTTTCTATCCCATCGTTGGCTAAAGTAGCGAAATCACCTTTAGTTTCAAGGTCAGCTTTGACGCAAACGAGCCAAGTGTTGAGTTGCCCCCCCCCCCTGGCATTTCATCCAGTCATGGAGAGGCTATTGCTGATGGACTTTTTTAGTCCGCGTCTCAGGTGATTTGCGTTTGATGTACCACGCCAGAACAGACGGTGTTCCTTGATAATTGATGTCTAGGCGCTGGGAGCATGATCGTCAGGGATAGGCTTTGCTCATTCTGTCAGATAGTCTGACGCCAAGGAGCCCTTCAAAGGCAAGAATGATCAAAGACTTTCAGATCATGTACCTCCGATGCTTTCAGCGTCCAAAACTTGGACGCTGACGAGAATGGATCTGACGAATGCCTCGTTGATACGGATCTTTGTTTGGAGCATAGACATACTGTATTTACTATGGATAGTGAATCGTAACGCCCACAACGTATAAACTTTTAATTCAGTGAAGTGTAACACCTTTCAAACCATTTCGTATAGCAAGGTACTACTCACTGACTGTGACTTGATGTTGAGTTTCCCCCAAAGTACAACCACCCTTTCTACTCTGGCGATACTTAAGAACTTCCTAGCTAGACAGACAAAATTGAACCCGGATTGCCCAAATTATCTAGAAAATCTTGTATTTTTTAAGAGTCAAATCTAATCCCAGTTTGGAATACGTTCTCTTGTGCTGAAACTTGATTGATATGCTGTGTGGAAATACTAAGATTAAAGGAATGATCCGCCTAACAAATATATGTTCCATTTTTTACTCCCTGAGTACAAGAGGATGTGCATTGTGGTTAACAATAACAATTAGGCAGGAGAAGGTGCAAGGAAAGTACACACTTCAACGTATACTGTTATAAACATAAGCAGAACTATTCAGATCAATCGGTCAGCTACTAAGAAGAATTGTCCATTTTGTGGAGCACGTGTTAGATAAGATTAAGTAAAAAAAAAGTAACTTTAGTAAATTTATAATTTTACAGTGTACTTTATGCCATTTATACAATTTTGTCAAGGTACGAAATAAAAGAGTGATGAACGCAACATTTTGCCATATGAAGGAGCATGGTCCCGTGTATTAATAGGTTAAATGTACGCTTAATACTGTGTGCTACTAGAACAAACTATCTTGGGTCAGTTCAGCTGTCATTAGGACATGAGCTACAACACCAAATACATCAGTACTCCAGATTTTACATTGAAAACCAAACGTGTACTGTCGAACGCTATATTTTGTCCTTTAGTTCACCACCAAAAAGTACCAAAAGAGATTGCTCTTGGACGTAAGGTCGAAAACTGAATTTCAGATTTATTTTTCTTAGGAATAAGAGCGAAATTATCAATGCAAAAAGACGACGGGATTGTAAATTATTAAAAAATTTCTGCATGGGCAGATGATTTTCCTTTAAGCGCAAGATGAGCAAATAGGTTCCATGCATAAAATTTAGTTCACAATATTGTCTATACCACACAAAGCTTTCCGTTTCAGGGAAAACTGCCGTTATTATGGATTTTAAGAACACAATGAGACCTTAATTAAACATAGAAATTCATCAAGTTTGGATTCAAATAGGGACCCTAAGGTTGGATTTAGAGTGTGAATTTTTTTTTTTTGAAATTGGGGTTTTCACTAAGTTAGGGGAATATAGATGCCTTGGGATTATTCAGGGATATGGTGTTTGAAGGACCAAGGTATTTTCAAATTGAACTGAGCAAAGCAGAAAATTGAAGTGAATATGAATAAAAATACCTGCATGGTGACGAGGTACCTTACTTGTGAAAAACTATTTTGAGCTGATTATCTTATAAAACAACTGACCAAGGCTGATAATTCTCTTTCCAAATTAAATAAAAAAAAACTAATTTTTTTTGCTGAAAGTAAGGAGCGACACTAAAACTTAAAACGAACAGAAAATACTCCGTATATGAAATGGGTTGTCCCCTCCGCAATCTCTCGCTCTTTACGCTATTGTAGGATTAAATAAAAAAAAACTAATTTTTTTAGCTGAAAGTAAGGAACGACATTAAAACTTAAAACGAACAGAAATTACTCCGTATATGAAATGGCTTGTCCCCTCCACAATCCCTCGCTCTTTACGCTAAGCTTTTAATTGTTTTAAAAAGTATAATTGTGGCAAAGAGTCAAACTTTAGCGTAAAGAGTGAGGGATTGCGGAGGGGACAACCCATTTCATATACGGAGTAATTTTTGTTCGTTTTAAGTTTTAATGTCGCTCCTTACTTTCAGACAAAATAGCTAAATGTCTCTGGAAAAGGAATTCCAAATTTAGATTTTGGGTTCCCATCGTATAGAATCAAACTATCGTTTCATAGAAGCAATTAATTTCACTTTAACAGATTAATAGAACATAGGTAGTGTTGAAAATTCCAAGAGCTGAAAAATGGAATTGGCCAGGTTTTAATTGAACATTTACATTGTGCATCATGCATATAATTTGTACACAATTTTCCATTCATCATACATGAAAAGGTAGAGCGTGTTTGTTTTATTGTAGGATTAAATAAAAAAAACTAATTTTTTTAGCTGAAAGTAAGGAACGACATTAAAACTTAAAACGAACAGAAATTACTCCGTATATGAAATGGGTTGTCCCCTCCGCAATCCCTCGCTCTTTACGCTAAGCTTTTAATTGTTTCAAAAAGTAGAATTGTGGCAAAGAGTCAAACTTTAGCGTAAAGAGCGAGGGATTGCGGAGGGGACAACCCATTTCATATACGGAGTAATTTCTGTTCGTTTTAAGTTTTAATGTCGCTCCTTACTTTCAGCTAAAAAATTAGTTTTTGTGTTTAATTTCTGAACGTTTTTGAATTAATGCATGTTTGGTTTTGGCTCTCTGCATCTAAATTATTAAAATGAAATTTGTATATTAATTCTTTTTTTGGCTAAATGCCTTTCTCTTAGTTTTGATCAGACGATTTTGAGAAATAAGGGGTGGAGAAGGAGGCCTAGTTGCCCTCCAATTTTTCGGTTACTTAAAAAGGCAACTAGAACTTTTAATTTTTAACGAACGTTTTTATTAGTAAAAAATATACGTAACTTAAGAATTAACTTACGTAACAAACTTTCATAATCTTATATTTTTATTATGTATAAGAGGAGGTTTGTACCCTCGTTAATACCTCGCTCTTTACACTAAATCGTAAGTTTTGTCCCAATTCTTTAAGAATGACCCTTGAATCAGAAAGGCCGTAGAATAAATAGTTGAATCTACTAAAAATACTTTAGCATAAAGAGCGAGGTATTTATCTCCTCCTAAATACCTCGCTCTTTATGCTGAAGTATTTTTAGAACCCCTCATATGCGTAATAATCTCTGTTCGTTTTAAGTTTCAATGCTACTCCTTCCTTTCATTTGAAAAAACGTTTTCATGTTTATTTTTCATTGTTTTCTTATAGTAATGCTAGAAAATCCTGCACCGTTTTCATTGAATTTTTCTTCCCCATGACAGATTCCTCCAAGGAAAGATCCTCCAACATAGCCCCTCCCATCAGCTTCACCCCCAAACAAAATAAAATCCCCCTGAAAACGTCTGTACACTTCCCAATAACCATTACTTTATGTAAACACTGGTGAAAGTTTGTAACTTGCAGCCCCTTTCCCAGGGATTGTGGGGGAGTAAGTCATCCCCAAAGACATAGTTATTATGGTTTTCGACTATGCATTAAAATGCGATTCTTTTGAGGTAGCTATTGATATCAAAATTCAATTTTTTAGACTTTTGGTTACCATTGAGCCGGATCGCTCCTTACTACAGTTCGTTACCACGAACTGTTTGATAGAAAACCAAAGTTTCACACGGGAGCAAGTTTCAGAGAATTGTGTTTTTTGACATATTAGAGACTTGAGTGTCAATGGAGACTTTTCGAATTGGAATTGCTACTTTTTTTGGGACATCTTAGACTGCGGAAAACCTTAGTCCAATCCGGGTTGCAGTGGAAGCTAGCAGCCTAGTAAAGACGATCACGTCCAATACTAAGAAATGTAAAAACCCATAGCTCCTGGAAATATTGTCATATCATAACAAGAAGTACACTATTAGAACTGCCTTGTTCAAAACCTGTATATAGGAAACTGACCGTCCCATTGCTTGAATAACGAGGAACATCTATTGGCTTGAAAAACAATATAAGTTAATAGAACCACGATATTCTCCATATAAGGCATCTTTTGTTTTCTTTTTTTCCTCAGTTAGCTTGGCACTGGGACATCACAGAGCTGTTTAATTGCTCATTTTAAAGGAAATTGATGTGGTTACAAAGCTTTTGTAAATTAAAAGATAATTTTTTAAATATCATTCATTTCCTTAGAAAAACCGCAGTATTCAAGTACAAGATTGATCAATGATGTCAACATCGTAGGTTGTCTTAAAAATCAAGAGCAATCTGTATCTCAATTTCGTCAATAGAAGAAAATTTTATACGAAGCCAGAAATGGATATGAATTGTCTGCAAAATAGAATCAATTATTCTCGATATAGGAAGAAATGAACCCTATCCAAGCCAATCTTTGAAAACTACTTAAGCTTGGCATATCTTGGTTCATTGATGTACACGTTACGTCTAGTTTCAACGACGCTGGTTTGGGAAGGAAACCAATGACCGGTGATTATATATTACGGAAACCACAATATAGGCTACTACGAAAATTCGAAGCACGAAGTGATACGGCTGATTCAGAAAGAATTATATCACAATTAAAGTTATCAACAACTAAACAAGGGATATTCAGTTTTTGAACATTAATGTGGTGAAATAATCAAGTTAGACCTCTTACCTGTGACCAATGACTAAGCGACTTTGGTAAGGAAGGCTAGTGACCCCAATTGCCGCTTTGGTTTGGGTAGCTAATAACTATGTGTAGCGTCTTAAACTATGGGTAGCCAAATCCAACTATAAAAAGATGTTTGCCTACAGAGCTTTGTGAGAAAGCCAGATGTAAATTATTGATTATTTTCAATTGACTCTCGAAACAAACAGTGTAGGTCAATTGACTTTGAACTACAACAGTACAGTGGACTTGACTCCTGGACACAACTGCTCAGGGTATAGTGTCCCAACAGGTTGATTATGATAGTTAATAACAGATAAATACGTTCACTTACATCAACTTAAAGCAATCTGAAGCCTATTAATGATCAGAGGTCAAACATATTTCATAGGAAAAAGGCAGAGAGCAAGTATTTGCTTATCAGCGGCCCTACCATAACTTAATATGCCTAACCACGAATCTTGTTTCAAAACAGGGAAGTGTCTATTTCTCAATTTACTAGTCATTCTATACATCCTGTAGCTTTGGATAATATAGTTGTTTCCGAAAATTCTGATCTTAGTCAAGTTGTGTCAATTTATTCATTTTTAAAGTAAAATTTTGACTGGAATTATCAGTTTACCAAAACAGTCCATGTCGAAGAAGAGTTGACTCCAACTCTGTATTTTCCTTTAAAAAGACAATTTTTATTTCTTTTTATACACTTTTTAAATTTAGGATTCTTTTGGTATTCTTTAGGTTTTTTTTTTGTAGATAACTTTAATTTTGATTCTTGAAGTAAAAGTGCATTCTTGAAGCAATTTATTTGAGTAAAAGTGAAATAAAATGTTCAGATTCATCCCCAGTGATTTTAACCGTGAGATTCTTCTTTGGTTTTTCTTGTCGCCTGGATGTATGTCTCTGCACAGAAGATAAACTTCTTTTTTGATTAATTAACCAAAGAAAGACGACCCATGTTTATTCATCTTTTCTGTGGCGATCCAATGTTAGCGGCATGTATTAGAAAGATGAGCTAGTGTTTACACTAATTAAGATTAAAGTAAATCTTAGAGTGACTGTATGTGTTTATCTCTTATGAATTTTTATTAATGTCATTTATTCAATTCCCATCGAATAGTTACGCTACAAGGAATGTGGAGATAAATTAACATGATTATTCTCTTTTGTGATCAAGATTTAAGCTGATTTAATAAAAGAAAATGCCATGAATTCAACATTTTGACTTATAAAACACATCTTTGACTTAAAAAACGAATTAAATTCCCCGAATCCCAAAAAACTACCAAGGTACGTTGCCACCCCTAGTGATTTATCCCTAGTGACTATCTCTGACAAATATTAATTTACATACCATAATTTCTCACTACTCTCTTGTTCGTTAGTTTTTGTCTCTAGTGTTACTTTGCATAAATACTAGACAAATACAGTTCCGATATACTCGGTTCTTCATATGTTGAATAGACTTCGAATGCAGTTTTCCGATTGCTATAAGGTTCTTATATTATCCATAGTCAAGAATTTTATTTTTTAAGTTCAACGCACTGTGCATAGGTTGAGTTGGGTTTAGTGTTTAGCAATAATTTAATTAAACATTACATCAATATTTTTGCTTTCGATGTTCAATAATCGATATATCACTTTCGATATTCCTGTTCACTTTTTTGTTCAGGCCAACTCTTGGTTTCGTCAAAGTTCAATAAAAAATATTATTGAAGTGTATTTTGTTAAATATGTTTTAAGACTTTTAATTTGTTCTAATAATGTTCTGAAATAATATTACTGAAAGACATTAAAAACAAACTTGGATTACATAAATGAATATCATAGAAATCCAGATTTGAAATTACTGGGGCTCGGAAAAAGGAAACATAACCTACTGGCTACTTTTGGCTATTCAAAATCAGCAGTATGTCAATGGTTTTCTTACCTAACAATTGTTTTTACCCTTAAGTGATTAAATAAAAAAATGAGTTTGTTATTTTTTAATTTATTAATTTGCGTATATGACTGGGATACTTCTCATTTATATTTTTATAGTATTTAAAAAAGGCTTTGTATTCTAATTAAATGTCTCTTGTGTTTCATTAGTTGTTCTTAAGGGATTGGGACAAAAACTCCATTTTTAGCGCATAGAGCAAGGTATTAGGGAGGGGAACCAACCTAAACTCTATGAAATGAAATTTTGATAACAACATATAAGACGCAAAAATCAACTTTTTAGGCTGATTCCAAATATTTAAAATCCACTAAGTTTAATATACCCATCAAAAGCTACGAGCCTGAGAATATTTTAGGATTTCCGAATAAAGGAAGAGACACCTCCATAAAGCCGATGGATCTTAATGAAAAGTAAATCATCAGATCCAACATATCATGTATTCTGTAAAGGTTTCATCCTCCCATCTGCAAAGCGTGAAATTTTGTATTTTTATTTGTCAGAAGAAAAAAATCACGAATACGTGTCCCTAGGGTGATATAATGAAACTAATGGTTAAAGAATATCAGGAGAGGGCTCGTTCAACAAACATTAAAAGTTCTAGTGCCCCTTTTAAGTGAACAAAAATATTGGAGGCTAACTAGCCCCTCTACCATACCCTTTTTCACTGAAATCATTCGACCAAAGTGGTAAGAAATATATTTTGTTGACCATAGCTGAAAGATGAAATAACTATGCTTCTGGAGATGACACAACCCCCAAAACCTTGGAGAAGGGCTGTAAGTTATGGATTTTGCCTTGTCTCTACGTATAGCATGTTTTATTTATAAGTAAAGAGATTTTTTTCAGGGATGAGGAATTTTCTGGAGCAGGATTTTTCATAGGCAGAAAAGTTTTTGGGGATGAACTTACAAAAAATAATTTTACATGGTAGAATTTGTCAAAGCTTTTATACAAAAATTTTCTTACTTCCTTTTTGTCGGTTAACTTTTCAATGTAGATATTTTCTGGTTAAATTGTCGTGAAACCCCAGAGTACCTGTGGGAAAGGATAAAGGTTATTGATTTTTCCTATTCTTTTCATTTAGTATTTTTTTTTTTTTTACTGGAAGTTAAGAGACAGTTTTTTGGGAGGGAGAGTTTTTGCGGCCTGGTTTTCCATGGGGGAAACTTTTTATTGACAGGGAAGTTTCCGTAAATAAACTTACACGGGAGAATTTGCCAGAACTTTTATACGAAATTTATCTTACTTACTCATTGCTAATTTAGTTTTATGTCTAAATATGTTCCGGGGATATTGTCTGTGGGAAATTTTCAGAGAGGTTAAAATTGTTTGAGAAATTTCTACGTAAGAGGGAGGGATTTCCCGCAGGAGAAATTCTCCATGGGGAAGTCTTCTTTGGGAGAAATGCTTCATAGTTAAATTTTCCAAAGGGAAAATTCTTCATGGGGGAATTATTCGTGGGAGAAACTCTTCATGGGATAATTATCTGTGGGAGAAACGTTCCATTATGAGGATGGAATTTCCTTGAAAAATTTGCTAATGGGGGTTTTTCTGGCACTAATTGAAAAGAGATTAGAAAATATATGAGAAACTCGTCTGTTTTTTTCAAATAAATTTTCTTCACAAAATTGTCCGCCAGAAAATTTTCAGCTAGGATGGATTTATTGTAGGGGAGCGAGATTTTTAGCAGGCGAAATTTTCAATAGAGGAATTTTCATGGGGAGGACTTTTCACCAAATCAAATGGATTTATCGCATGGGGAGATAAGAGGTAAAATCCTAGGAATTACTTGAAAACGATCAATAAATTTAATGAGAAACGAGTTTTTCAAACTGAAAAAGTTTTTTAAGTTTCTTAAAAAGAAACTTGTTAAAAGTGAAAAAATATATTATTTTAATCATAAATAGCACTTGCCTAAAGGATGCATACACATTTTTAATTCACGCAAGCATAAAATAAATGAATCTCTAAATACTTGTACCCCCTACGAATCTTTTATATAAAATATATTTAATTTCTAATTTTGATTCCAGATGTTGAAACTAAAACTCTTCTTGAGAGTTTTAAGCTGAAGAGTCTTAAGCAGGAGTTAAAAGCTGATTTTTTAAGTGAACGGAGGCGATTAAAATCAAAACTTGACGAAATGTGGAAAGGTAAGGACATATCTGATAACAAAATAAAAGTTAATTTTAGTCTTCCTTGGTTTGAACATATACAGGATTTTTGGTAAGGTGGGGTAGATCTAGGATA
Organism: Artemia franciscana; assembly: GCF_032884065.1. Lineage (NCBI taxonomy): Eukaryota > Metazoa > Arthropoda > Branchiopoda > Anostraca > Artemiidae > Artemia > Artemia franciscana. The sequence continues at coordinate 1,109,178 of NW_027062668.1, forward strand.
AACTTTCTGAACTTTCAAGAGAAGAGCACGAGTAGAATCCTATTGTTCAGAACCCCTAGACGGAGACTCTCAGACGAAATTTTGTAAACCCAGGAAAATCATTCCAGCCTATGCACTGATACCTCTACCTTTTATTTTCTGGCACAACTTGGGTACTGGTACATTTTAAAGAGCTATTGAAGAGCTCATTTGAAAGCTAATGGATCAGAAACGGAGGCCGAATCTATTCCAGCAGAGCCATATCCCTTTGATTCCCAATCCCGGCTCATTTTTAAAATTCTTCAAGATGCAGGTGTTTGTTGCATAATAGGAGTTGTTTGTACGGAATAGAAAATGTTTTTTCTTTGATTGTTATGTTAATTGCTTAAAAAACCTAAGGGCGTACGATAAAACTCCCAGGGACCACTAGTCAATATATTGGTATTCATTATGTTCCCCGGATTGTTGCGTGACTTTTTAAATTTATTGAAGATGACATAATCTCATGTAACTTGATAGATCTTACCCTTAACTTACCTCAGTATGATTTATGCATTTGAAGAATAGAAACCTGCACCATATTTTTTCAGAAGTAATGATGAAATATTTCAATAAGGCCTGTATACAGGATAGTGGTGTAGTAGCATTCTAACCGCTTCCAATTTATCGTGCTTCCCCTTATCAATATTATTGTGAAGGGTGGGTACTTTCCTGACCTTGCTGGATGGTAGCTGGTTTTATACTCATACATAGTCTTTGTCGAAGCCAAGATCAGCTATAAGCGCGTCTAGATCATAGTTGAGGGAGCTATTAAGTGGGTCCGACCCCGCACTTATAAATCCCTCTCGTTTGCTTTATCGTATGTCTTTATCAACGATACAATATCCTCATAGAGGTTGTAGATCCCTTGGTCTACAACGGGGTCAATTCTGAGAAAGAATTTATATTAGGCTGAAAAAGTATTCTTAAAGTTATTCTTCTTATATTCTTCTCCATATTCTTAAATTTAGTATTCTAAATTTTTTGAGGGGGCGCTCACTTGTGCCTAAGAGTACCCGTTAGGACATAAAGAAACCACACAACACTTTAAAAGCTGAACAGCCAGAATTATTCCATACAAGGGGAACAAAGGGTCTGCTCGGACATAGAGAGACCAAACTACCATCTGAAAGCTTATGAGCCAGAAATTGTTCCATACATGGGGACAATGTGACCGTTTGAGCAAGGTGAGGGTATACTACCAGCTAAAGGTTCAACAGCAGAAATTATTCTGTACATAATTCTTTCGAAATTATTCTGTTTAACAGCCAGAACTTTTGTCGTAAATGTGGAATAGATGGAACTCCATCTTATACGGGGAACGCAAAAGGGCCCAAACATTCACCATACTTGGAGACTGCATACTA
>NW_027062668.1:1115562-1194042 GCF_032884065.1 Artemia franciscana
AAACGTGCGAACCAGATGTTAAATTATATCATCGGATTTATTCAAAACCTTCTGTTTTATTTATTTTCAAAAAAAGACCTCTGTTGGCAAACAAACTTTATTTTTGGTCAGATTACGGCTTGTAAAGCCAATAAGGCTTAGGGGGAGTTTAATAGTTTTTATATGTTATTTTAAGCAAGATATTGAATTTTTTTACTACATAAGACAGTCTTATGCGTCTCCTTTTTTTCTATGGCTACGTCTAAATTTGTCAAATCCCTTTATCCATCGCAACTTTGACAAACAGGCTGGTCGATTTTGACATACAGATCCAACCCCTTTCGACTTATAAAAACAGACTAGAACTCTCAGTTTCTGATGTACAAAGCACCATCTAAAGTTTCTAAAATCATAAGGTTTTGGAAAAGGCAGTCCACCTTCTATATGAAATGCTTATTTTGGTGTTAAATGTTACTCTTTACTTTTATAATAACAGCGTAGAATAAAAATATTTCCAGAAATCAAGAGGGATTAAATATCAATTTCACACCCTTATGTGGGATTTAAGGTTTTTTGTACCCCCCCCCCCATGAAAAAAAACCACCCAAAAAAATTCGTGGCTTGGGCCCTGGAGATTATACATCAATCCCTACCTCAACCTTCTACTCGTCTCTCCTTTAGAGGTAATTCTGTATCAAACAGTTCGTGCTGTCAGTGCAGAGCTACTCAGCTCAATAGTAACCAAAACTCTGAAAAACGGAACTTTGATATCAACAGACACATCAAAATGATTCTCTTCCCAAATATAAGTTTTTTATTTAATTATTTCTTAGATGGAACCAAATAACACAGCAATTGAGAGAAAAAAAAAGGAAAACTTGATGTGGTTAACCAATGTCAGAATTTACCGTAAACGATACCTTTACTTTATGCCTTGAATTCAATTTTCTTTTTTACAAAATAGTGGAAAAATCAAATTTTTCTTTTTAATTGTAATTTCTTGTTACATTTGTAAACCTGATGATGTTTAAGCTAACCTTAGGTAACCAGATGAATTCCTAAGCAGTATTTTTCCAATAACGTGTGCCATGCTATCAACACGCTTGTTCAAATTCGTTGAATATTTGCCAACTCTTGTTAAGAAAAAATTCCAAACAAAATTCCTACCGTCCAGCCAACAAAACTGGCCCAGTTCACTTGTAGGTTAGTTTTGAGTTCAAATAAGTTTAACTCTCTAATTGAAATCAAAACTAAATATCAAAATTTAAACTAAATATCAAACTCTTTATATGATATCAAAGAGCAAAATAGTGTCTTGTTTTATACTTCTCTAAACATTCTTTTCCCAGAGCTCAAAGCCATAAAAACAATGTTTGATATAAATTTTATTTCAAAAGCTTATTTAATACTGTACTTATTTTCAATTATTTTTAATATTCTAGCACCACAAGCAGCTGATCAATCTGCCCCAGAAGCTCATCACCACCGTCACGCTGAGCCTGCTTCTCAGCAAGGCGATGAAGCTGCTCCTGTTGCCCAACCAGCTTATGGAGGTACACTTGATGGCCAGCAAGGCTTCGGAGCCGCTCCTGTTGCCCAACAAACCTATGCTGCACAATCAGGTAGTTTTTCCCCTAAAGTTCAGAGTAAATTTGGAGCTTGAAACATACAGAAATTATTTCTTTACAATTTATGTAACATGCATCTTTAAGACTAGCTAAAAAAAAACGGTCTCATGTTCATTCCTTGCATTTGTATAACTTTTTGAAAAGCCTGAACTTTACTGAAAACACAAAACGACCCATGATTTCTGTTTATCAAAAATATAAAGTGCTTTTTTTTTACTGTAAAATACAAATATTTTGTTTATCTTCGGGGGAATTCCTTACTGAATGGTAAAATACCCAAGTTATCCCACTGTCTGAAATTGATGATACAAAAATTTTAAGAATTATCGGCCCATTACAAAACTTTCTTCTTTGTCAAAGATTTTAGAAAGGTTATTAAACAAAAAAATTCCAATTTTTTTGATAAAAGTTATTTGAATTAAAAGCCAATTTCTTTTCAATCGGTTCGTTCTACTGAACAAGTAGTTGCAGCCCTTTAGCTGACAATTAATGATTCATTGAATAATAGTAAACACATATCATGCATTTTTTTGACATATAAAAAGCATTTGATAATTCGTGGAATAGCATTGGATTTAATATAGTCATATTTACGAAATTACGGACGTCAAGTAGAAGTCCAAGGCCGTCAGTCTCAGCCTAACTCTCTAGATGATATTTGAGTGCCCAAGGTGCCTATACTTGGACTGTTACTGTTTTTGATACATATAAATGATCTCCCTAGTCGTTTATCCTATAAGGATAGCCTAGAATTTAGGCTTGAAGAAGATACAGGGTTATCTCTTGGAGCTAAAACCCCTTATCCGGGGCTATTTTCAGCATTTTTGGATTTCCAGGAAAGAACTTTCGACAGAAAGGGGGATTTCTGGAGCTACGACTAGAAATTAAAGATTTTTTCATGAACGTTTCACACTCAATCGTTTTAAATAGTTTTTAAATAGAAGAATAGTTTTTCTACCTAAGATTTAATAACAAAAGTGTTGTTTCACGCTTACGGATGGTAAAATTTATAAACATCATTTAGATAGGAGCTACAGCTTTCAAATGAGCCATTAAACGTTATTCTAAAAAGTTTTGGTTGCTCAATAGTAACAACTTTTCAACTTGAGACAGGGCACCAAAAGTGTCGTTTTTAGTGCCATGCGGAACTATCTGATGGTGAAATTTATAGGATGGCCATAGATACAAGCAATATCTTTTACATGAGCTGTTAAAATCTACCTAAGATACCTGTGATACCAAAGGATACCCAATAGCAATATGCCCATACCAACACGTGTGATATTGATACGTCCAATACCGATACAGTATACAGCCCTTTCCTCAGGAACTATGGCGGGTTATATTATCACACAAAAAAAATATTAGACCTTAGAACTAAATTGAAGAAATATCTATTTCAAAATTTTGACTGGATGACTTAGGGGGAGGGGGCCTTGGGGGAAGGGAAGCCAGCTGCCCTCCAATCTTTTTGGTCCCTTAAAAAGGGCAATAGCAATTTCAATTTCCGTCTGAATGAGCTATTACACACCTCTATGATATTCTGGTCACTCCTATAGCCCTGCTAGAGAAAGAGAAAAAAAAAGAAATAGGAGATATCAGTGGTACCCATGGAAAAGAGTGATTTTCCTTCTTGTTCATAGTTGGGGAATGTAATTTCCCTGTGTCTGTTATCAGCTATGCTGGTTCCAATAGTACACTTATCATTTCGATCCGAAGCCTTTTTCGATGTGTTTCAAACTTTTTTCGAAATCACCATAAATTTGTTTTCACTATAAACTTTTATTTGTAAGACAAACCGAAATAATAGTCAACATTTTTGAATTAGTGTCAAATGACAATTTCTGTTTTCGCTGGATAGTTTTTTTCTAAACGCATTTTTAATTTTTGGTTACTATGGGCTGTGTTTCGCTCTTTACATGGCTGTAGATGCCGCTGGAGCCATGATTGCATTATATCAACAGATTCGGAGCCAATAACAGGGTTGCTGAAGCCTAGAGAATTAAAACTCACCCTTCCATACCCAATTACAATCAAAAACGTTACATCAAAGTTTTAATCAAAGTAGGCAGCAGCCCCCAATCCAGCTGCGGTGCCTGGGGCAGTTGCCCTGGTTTTACCCATACCCTTTGAACGGTTTTGAATAAATACAATAGGAACCTATGAAAATTTGGGAGCCGAAGTTTATCCCCCCCCCCCTCGGACACACTCTCTTATATAATCCCCTCCCCCACACACAATGATTGACTGGCTTCTGATCACTTTTAATAAAAAGGACTAGAGCTTTCAATTTCTGGTCTAATGAGCCCCCTCCAAAGTTTCTGTGACTATAAAGGTGAGATGTAGTTGAGGAAGGGGTAGTCTCTTGCAAAGCTTTTCATAGTCTTACACCATCTGTGATAACCGCAAAGTCACTGAACAGCATACAGAAACATAGGATTGATTTATCAGGTAATATTTTGGTCTCACCAGCTTTAATACCAATAATGAGTAATAAATAATGTTAAATTCTAAGAAATACACTTTAGTGTTACTAAAAAAAATCCTTTATTTATATATTGTAAAAAGTGGCCAAAATCGGCTTACTTTTACTATACCAAAACTGCTATATTTTTCGGTGTTTTCAGTGAAGCATTAGTTTTCTATAGTCCTACAAACATAGGGAAATATAATTATTTGGTTTATTTGTACTGGCTTTACTGATGTATGTTATACAGACCGTGAAGGAATTTTTTTTTGTTTAAAGTTTCAACTTTGCTCTTTACTTCCCTCATAAAATTTTGTTTTTAATATTAGTATTTGCTCGTTTTTAATTTAAATTTAATGTAGAAGCAGCACTACAATGATCTTCTCAATTTTTTGAGGGAGGGGGGGTAGCACCCTCATATACGGAATACTTCCTTTTCGCTTGAATTTTAAAGGTCGCTCCTAACTCTAGTCAAAAAAACTTATTTAATTTCTTATCATTTTTCAAATAATGCCGAGAAATTCAAATTACACAAAATGGTGTACGCAATTTTTGAAGGTGGCCAACGTCAACAGTTAGGAAAGAATAACAGTTTTTCTAAAGAAGTTTTTTAAGGCTTTCAAAACCTAAGCAAAACTTTGCTATGTCTAATTATTTCATTAAACATCCCCCCATCCCCAATGTTTTTGGTGATAAACACCAAAACCATTAGACATACAGGTGTGGAATAGCAATAAACAAGAAAAAATTGGAAAGTAACCTGACAACCAGAAAAATATTATAGAAACCAAAAAATGCTAATAGGTTCTTAGTGCTATGATTTCTCTATATACACTACAAATAGTTTTATTCTGTCTATTACATAGAAAAAAAGAAATAATATGAATAAAATATAACACTAAGTAATCCTTTTTTGAAGATACAACTTTCAATGGTTCCAGAACCATATTCCTACGCTTCTCCAACCCCTAAGAGGCAAAAGGCTGATGCCCGGGGCGCAATTCGTTCCAAAAATGGTGTATGGAATATTTCACGATTCACAAAAAAATTAGCATGATTGAAATAAAAATGCCTGATTAAGGAACTGAACCCTTGCCGTTCTAAATCAAGTCTAACGCACTATTAACTGAACTACGGCGGCTTACAATTGAGTTCGATCTCTGTGTTCTTGTAAGACCAAGTTGTGAAACTTACAGCCCTTTTCACAAAGACTATGGAGAGCTATGTCACCACCAAAAGCATAGTTGTTAGACCTTATTCAGAATACCTTGTAATTGGCTATTATAAAACATTGAGTTAATAAAAGCTTCTATTATGAAGAGTGAGAGCATTAAACTATATTTGGCAAAGCTTAACTTTTGAGAACTGGAGAAGGGGAGTGAGCACGTCAAGGAATAGTCATTGGGAATTTTGAGATTCAATTAATTGTTCTTTTATGAATTTCTTCCTCTTAAGAACATTCGATATTTTAAGAATTACTAAGGGGGGCTGGGAGGGATAGTAGACGGAAGGCGTTCTTGTAAATCTCCAGTTAAAGATTTTGGACTATAACTATTACAAAAGTACCGTTTTATGCTTCCAAACTTTTCCATCAAAGATGTGGCACCAAAAGTGCCATTTTTAACGCTATATGGCACTTATAGATGGTAAAACTGATGAAAAGCTCGTAGATATCAGCAATTGGGCTTTCATACTTTTTTTCTAAAGCACCGTAAACTTCTTTCCTTAATAAACTCTTACTTTTAAGACAAACCGAAATAATAGTTACCATTTCTGAGTCAGTCTCAATTGGTGATATTTTTCACTTGGCAGTTTTTTTCAAAACACACTTTTTTAACCTTAGGTTACTATGGGCTGTGGTTCGCTCTTTACTGGGTTGTAGCTCCCGCTTCAACCATGACAATAAAAGCCCAGACCAGAAATAATGCCAGAAATTACTAGGAGTAAATATAAATTGAACATTTTTGATGCAGTTTTAGAAGGTTTTTGGTACCCACCCCGCCCGACATAATAGCCCCTCTTGAACAGAAGTCTTGGTTACGGCCCTTGTGGGTTAGATGTAAATTTTTACCTCCACCCTCCCCTCGTCTCGCCCTTATAACTAATTATGTATATATCTGAAGCTTCAGTGAGAGTTGAGTTTTTTTTGGGCATTAAAAGTCACCGTTTGACGTGTTTCCCTCCCTAACTAACTACAAATCGATCAAATAATCCTGTTATAGATGTTTAGTTGCCTTTTTAAGTTTTTAATTTGTCCATTGATTACATATAGTATTTGCTCTTAAAACAAGAGCTAAGAGCTCATATGGCACTTTTGAAGAGGTTGGAAGAGCCAAGAGCTTATATGATATGAACTCTAGCAATATTCTAAGAATCAATAGGTTGCTTTAAAAGGAAAATCAAAGGCTTAATGCCGATCAGGATTTAAATAAGAGCTCTGAGTCACGATGTCCTTCTAAATATCAAAATTCATTAAGATCCGATCACCCACTCATAAGTCAAAAATGCCTAATTTTTTCAAATTTTTCCTCTCCCTTCAGCCCCCAAGATGGTCGAATTGGAGAAAAAGAAATTATCAAGTCAATTTGTGCAGCTCCCTGACACGCCTACCAATTCATCGTCCTAACACGTCCAGAAACATAAAACTCGCCAAAGCACTGAGCCCTAGCCCCTAACTCCCCCAGAGAGAGCAGATCCACTCCCGTTACGTCAATCACGAAAATACAACGTTTATAAGCATTTTTCAAGATTTCAGATGTCCCCCTCCAACTCCTCCCAATGTGAACAGATCTGGTCGGGATTTGAAATTAGAGCTCTAAGACATGAGTTCCTTCTAAATATCAAAATTCATTAAGATCCGGTCACCTGCTCTTAGGTTAAAAATACCTCAATTTTTCTAATTTTTGCTAATTAACAGCCTAAGAGGATGGATCTGTTCCAATTATGTCAATCACGTATCTATAACTTGTGCTTGTTTTTCCCATCAAGTTTCATCCCCATCTCTTCACTCTAAACATTTTCCAAGATTTCCTGTTTCCCGGTCCAACTCCCCTCAATGTCACTGGATTGGTTGGAATTTAAAATGAGAGTTCTAAAGCACAATATCCTTTTAAATATCAAATTTCATTAAGATCTGATCACCCGTTCGTAAGTTACAAATACCTCATTTTTCAAATTTTTCGAATTACTCCCCCCTCCCCAACTCCACCAAAGAGAGTGGATCCGGTCCAGTTATGTCAGTCACTTATCTCGGATATGTGCTTATTCTTCCCACCAAGTTTCATTCTGATCTCGCCGCTTTAAGCATTTTTTAAGGTTTCCGGTTCCCCTCCAATAACACTGGATCCAGTCGAGATTTAAAAACCTACGTCTGAGTTAAGAGGTCCTTCAAAATATGAAATTTCATTAAGATCCGATCACTTCTTCGTAAGTTAAAAATGCCTTATTTTTTTATTTTTTAGAATCGACCCTTCCCCCCAACTCCTCCAAAGTGAGCGATCCGTTTCGGTTATTTTAATCACGTATCTAGGACTTGTGCTTATTTTTCCCACCAAGTTTCATCCCGATCCTCCACTCTAAGTGTTTTCCGAGATTCTGCCCCCCCTAACTCCCCCAATGTTAACTGATCTTGTCGGGATTTAAAATAAGAGCTACAAGACATAATATCCCTCCAAACATTTATTAAGATCTGATCAGCAGTTCGTGAGTTAAAAATACCACCTTTTTTCTAATTTTTCTGATTAGATAGATACATAGATAGATAGATAGATAAGTGTATTAGAGGGCTATATACACACAAAAATATAAATAAATAACAAACAAATAAGGAAAATAAACAACATTACGAATTACAATCACGTACAAGAACAGAATACATCGTGAAAATACCTAATCTAACAACAAAAGAAATTAATCATATAAAACTTTTTATTCTTATTAAGGATTTATCTATATACATTCCCACTCTGGAGAAAATGCATTTCTGCATTTCTGGAGAAAAAAGGCATTTCTGGAGAAAATGATCCAAATCTTCATCCTCATCTTTACAAAGGGGACAAACATACCGCCTATCAGGACCAACTATCTTTTTTTTCGTCGAATGTTTGTTGCCTGTTCTTGATTGGAAGGCAATTCACCCTAAGCTGAGTCGACGACGTAGAATCATAACTGGTAAATTAAATTTAAAATAAACTTCCTCTCCAAAACTAGGTTTTGCCTGATTATAATGTTGTAGAGTTGTAGAATCTAAAACCACCCCTTGTCAATGCTGAATTTCCTGACTCTCAAATATAGATTCTGCGTAGCCTTCTAAATATGTTGGTATATCACTAGAACAAGGACCATTATTCCATAAATAAGGCATTCCTACTTTTTCTAGTAATGATTTAATTTGGCATAGCGACGAGGTGAAAGTGATCTTTATGAATCATATATTCTTGTCATCCCCTTTCACTCACTTGTTGCTTCTTTGGCTCGTTTTGAAGCGTATGGAGTCCCCTCGGTTAAATGTGAAAAAAATTAATTTCAACAAGATACCAAATCTCTTTTATAGCAAATAGGCTGAAATTAAATTTTTTATTTAAAAATATTAATAGCTGAAAACTTTCAAAGACAAAATTAGTAGAACATATTATTGACCTTTGATGAAAGGTTGATTTTATTTAATCCTTTTATTTATGGAATTTGCCATGTTGGGCTAGTCTTCTTTGTCCCTCTTCTTCTACATGCTATGATGTTTTTGGTTGATCTTTTTAGGCTTTTTTCGAGCTCAGTTCCCTGTTGGTTTTATGAAATTATTTGTGCGTGTTTATTTTATGTGAAATAAAAATCTCGAATCTTGGAATTTGTTGGTTCAAATACACTCAAACTCGTACACTTTATGGTTATAACTGTGCTGATAAATCTCATGTTGAATTGTCTGAGTATTGTTTAATTCCTATCTCTAATCTAACTTTAATCATAACTTTTATTCGTTTCAATTATTTCCTTTTAATTTTTCATTTGCGGAGAGTCAAAATAAAAATATGCATTAATTCAAAAACGTTCAGAAATTAAATAAAAAAAAAGTTGTTTTTACTGAAAGTAAGGAGCGACATTAAAACTTAAAACGAACAGAAATTACTCCGTGTATGAAAGGGGCTGTTCCTCCCTCAACATCCCGCTCTTTACACTAAAGTTATTTACTGTTTAATAAAGTAGAATTGAGAGAAAGAGTAAAACTTTAGCGTAAAGAGCGGGACGTTGAGGGAGGAACATCCCCTTTTATAGACGGAGTAATTTCTGTTCGTTTTAAGTTTTAATGTCGCTCCTTACTTTCAGTTAAAAAAAACTTGTTTTTTTTATTTAATTAAATTAAAAGACACAAATTTTTTCAACTGAAAGAAACATTAAAACTTAAAACAAACAGAAATTATAAGGTATATGAGGGGGTTTTCCCCTCGTCAATACTTCCCTCTTTATGCTAAAGTCTATTTTAGTACTTTCAAAAGATCTATTTATTCTAATTAAACGGCCTTTGTGATTCAGGGAATCCTTCTTAAAGAATTGAAAAAAAAATTTGAATTTAGCATAAAGAGCGAGGTGTTGACGAAGGGAAGACCCCCCCCCCCCTCATGTACGTAATAATTTTTGTTCATTTAAAGTTTAATATTGCTCCTTACTTTCAGTTGAAAAACTTGTTTTTTATTTCATTATTTCTTAGATGGAGCCAAATAACACAGCGAATGAGAGAAAAAAAGAAAGAAAACTTGATGTGGTTAACCAATGTCAGAATTTACCGTAAACGATACCTTTACTTTATGTCTTGAGTTCAATTTTCTTTTTTACAAAATAGTGGAAAAATCAAATTTTTCTTTTTTATTGTAATTCCTTGTTACATTTGTAAGCCTGATTATGTTTAAGCTAACCTTAGGTAACCAGATGAATTCCTAAGCAGTATTTTTCCAATAACCTGTGCCATGCTATCAACATGCTTGTTCAAATTCATTGAATATTTGCCAACTCTTGTTAAGAAAAAATTCCAAACAAAATTTCTACCGTCCAGCCAACAAAATTGGCCGAGTTCACTTGTAGGTTAGTTTTGAGTTCAAATAAGTTTAACTCTCTAATTGAAATCAAAACTAAATATCAAAATTGAAACTAAATATCAAACTCTTTATATGATATCAAAGAGCAAAATAGTGTCTTGTTTTATACTTCTCTAAACATTCTTTTCCCAGAGCTCAAAGCCATAAAAACAATGTTTGACATAAATTTTATTTCAAAAGCTTATTTAATACTGTACTTATTTTCAATTATTTTAATATTCTAGCACCACAAGCAGCTGATCAATCTGCTCCAGAGGCTCATCACCACCATCACGCTGAGCCTGCTTCTCAGCAAGGCTATGAAGCTGCTCCTGTTGCCCAACCAGCTTATGGAGGTACACTTGATGGCCAGCAAAGCTACGGAGCCTTGAGAACGTTTAAAAAGCATTTCACAGATTTGTTCAAAAAAAAAAAATCAACTCAAAAAATATGTCTGAAAAAAAAAAAAAAATCAACTCAAAAAATATGTCTGAAAAAAATACCAAGAGAGACATTTAAATCAGTAATTGAAGAAGCAATTGAAGAAAAAATGAGTCCTGGAAAAGCCAACTTTCTGAATAAAATATTTAGAAAAAAAAAATAGAAAATAAAATGAATCTTAAAAACCATGTGAAAAAGAAAATTAGCTACGTTGCTGATAAACGTTCAACTGTGTCTTTTGTGAAGGAAAACATTCGAGGCACAATATCAACAGGAGTTACACACCAAGGAATCAGATTAATGGAATTTTCAGTAACAGAAGAATTCTCTCCGGGGGAGGGGGTTTCCAGATGGGAGGATTCCCAGTGGAGTGGAATTGTCTGGGGAATATAGTGATACGTCTGTCCCCTCCCTAGAAAAAGGATCGAATTGTTTTTTGATGGTTTTATCAATCGGCTCAAAAATAATATGGACATTTATTAGAAAATATCTGCTTTTGTCATCTTCTAAGAGCTAGCACAATGCAAGACTTGTTGGTTTGATTTCTGGTAAACAAAGTTGAATATTTTTCCCTTTTGAGATGCAAGCTTTTCTTTTCTTTTGTTTTCACTTTTTTTACCGAGTTAGTGTTTTTCCTCCTTTTCTTGATTTATTTTGTTTACCCGTTTTCTACAATTTCGTTTCGATTTGATTATAAACGTAAAAGCTGTGTGGTATAATAAATTACGAGGACGTAATAAAATCAGTTTCTCTTACATTATCAGTAAAAACGTTTATAGCTACTGGCTAATAGTAGGACTTTTTTTCCCAGGATCTGGTCCAGGAGGTTTACTGTCTTGTTGCCAAGGTGTACTTGGTGATATTGTGTCTCAGAGCCTTTATTTTGAACCCCGACCGGATCCGGTGACATTGGGGGAATCGGGGGGAGGGGCTAAAATCTTGGAAAACGCTTAGAGTGGAGGAATCGGGATGAAACTTGGAGGGGAAAATAAGCACAAGTCCTAGATACATGATTTACATAACCGGAACGGATCCGCTCTCTTTGGGGGAGTTGGGGGCGGGGAGGTCATTCTAAAAAATTAGAAAAAATGTGGTATTTTTAACTTACGAAGGAGTGATCGGATCTTAATGAACTTTCATATTTAGAAGGACCTCGGATATTTTCATATTTCATATTTAGAAGGATCTCTTATTTTAAATCCAGACTGGATCCAGTGTCATTAGGGGGGGGGGGCAGAAATCTTGGAAAAAGCTTAAAGCGGAGAGATCAGGATGAAACTTGGTAGAAGAATAAGCAGATGTCCAAGATATGTGACGGAAATAACTGGACCGGATTCACTCTCTTTGGTGGAGTGGGAGGGGGGAGTAATTCTGAAAAATTAGAAAAATTAGGTATTTGTAACCTACGAACGGGTTATCAAATCTTAATAGGTAGGTAGGTAGGTAGGTAAGTTTTATTTTATCCACAATACAAACATAAATAAAAAAAATGACAACATTAATAAATTATTGCAGCAAAAAGAAAGTCCTAAGGACTTGTGCTGCAATTTCATATTATGATTTACATCTTATAAATAAATATCTAAACATAACATCTCATGATTAACCACCTAGCCTATCTTATATATAAAAAATAACAACACATACACATGAACAAAATACAACAAAATAATCATATTAAATATCATTTACCGGTATTCAGTCCCCGCCCCACATTAATAAACTGCAAAAAAAAAGACATCAAAAACCATCTGCCCTTCAAAACCTATTACTTAAATAAAATATTTTCAATTTATTTTTAAACTCATATAAAGTGACAGACTCCCTGATGCCAGCCGGCAAACTATTCCAAACAGAAGGCCCCAGATTACGAACCACATATGATGATCGAACTGTTTTTCTTTGTTCATGGCTTAAAAGTTGTGAATTTCTTGTATCATAATTATGGTACTCCTGATTCATGGAAAAATAATCATGAAAATACTCAGGGCATATATGTTTCATGCTCTGGAACACAAAAATTGATGCCTGGTAGTCACGAATCTGACCAACATTTAAAACATTACACCGGGAAAAGCTAGCAGTAGTTTTGGATTCAACCTGCTCTTTTATGCCCGCAATCAATCGAATGCTTTTATTTTGCAAAATCTGGATCCTTTTGTAATTAGAGAAGAAATTGCTAGCCCAATGAACACAACCATAATCTATATAAGGATGAACAAGGGAAAAATAAATGATTTTTAAAATCTTGAACGAAAAGTTTTTTTTACACGTCTCAGAATTCCTAGACCCCTAGCCATTTTAGCACCAATAACACTACGATGCTTTTTCCAACTAATATTATTATCTAAATAAAACCCCAAATACCTAATTTCAAAAACTTGTTTAATGGGTAAATGTCCAAAAAAAATGTTATTATTATCATTAAGTAACCTATCTGTTCTACTAAATATAATGTAATTTGTTTTAGATGCATTAACTGCTAGGGAACTACCTACTGTAAAACTGCGCAAACGTTCAAGTGCCAAATTAGCCTTATGTGCAACCTGCACCAAACAAATACCAATTACTGTTATCGCAGTGTCGTCCGCGAAAGAGGTCAGCGCTTCAACTCCAACATGTGAAGCCAACGAATTAACATAAATAAGATAAAGTAGAGGTCCCAGATAAGCCTTGAGGCACTCAAATTTCGAATTCCTCTAGGATAAAATCCGGACTAGCACCAAGGGGTCTATACACCGATGAAATAAGAAGTGGATTATTATTACTTGTCACTATTTCAATAGCAAAAGTTTCAATCTTACCTTCAATCCATAAAGATAAATCTTCCCTTACTTTAAATTTTATATCATCCTTGATTATGAATGCTAAACCTCCCCTTCCCATCAATGACTGGTTCTTGGAAATAAGTGTGTAACCTGGAAAATTAAATAACGAAGAAGGACACTGTTCACTAATAAATGATTCACAAATACCTATCACTTGCACCTCACTGTCAAGTTTATTAATTATATCAACTACATCTTCATGTGAAGTAGTTAAATGACAATTCCAGTGGAGAATCTGGAATCTGGACAGCATAACGGGTGCACTCACATCATCTACTGCAACATATTTACTAAGCCTTGCAGGCTGTTTATCCGAAAATTCCGATCGGCTACCAACATCACTCGAGAAAATATTATCCAACGAAAAGCGAATTTTTTCTAACTGTAGTAATCGTGAAAACATTCATAAATAAATTATCCTACTTCCTATTAAAGAACTATTACTACGAAAGAATGTAAATACTGAAGTACACATTTATAACTACTAAAACGAAAAAAAAAATTCAGATTATATGTCGTCACAACTCCACAGTCGGCGTGTCCGAGCGTCATTTCCAGATCGAGCGAAAATACGGCCGTGATACGTTGTGGTTACCTAACCTATCACGAGCCAGTTGCAGAATTTCTCGTCGCTTCTTAGTTTAACTTTCTGACACAAATATACCAGATTTGGCCAGTTTGCTCTTAGCAGCAAATACCTTTCTAGCCACATCTTTAGACGAAAACTGGGCGAGTACCGGTGCAATCATATCAGGCCGCGTAGGATTCGCTGGAAGGGTAAATCTATACACTTTAGTTAGTTCCGAAACATAAACTTGTACACCCATCTTGTCCGAGATAATATTATTAATACACGATTTTACATCAGCACCCGGAGCTTGTTTGACACCACTGAAAATAAGTGAATCCAGCCTATCTTCCTGCTCAATATCGTCAAGTCTACTTTCAATCTTTTTCACACTCTCTTCGAGTATCATGAAGCTTTTTTTTAGCGATTTTAGTTGCTTTTCGATAAAATCAAATTTTGGCGAGTATTCGACCATCAAAGAATCATATACGTCAGATATAATTGATTCAGCCGAGTGCGGGAGTTGATTTTTTATGCGATCAGAAACTTTACGTGAGATTTCATCCCTGAGATTCGCTTTTACAGCTTCCAATTCTTGTTGGGTCTGAGTTAGTCTCATGTTCAGGTCAGAAGATTGGTTGCCTATATCCGGGCTTGAATTTGACGGATGATTTTTCGAAAGATGTCCTGGTTGTTCAGTGCTGTTAGAAACAGTGCCCTTGCGCTTAGCACGATAATTTTCCAAGTATGGCTGGTAGATTTCTGGGTCATTGTCCATTTCATAGAAAGCAAGCTTGGCCTCGTTAGTAGTTTTTTGCAGTGCCTCTGTTCTCTTTAATTTGACGTCGTGGAGGCTTTGGGTAGAGACTGTTTGAAAATCATGCGACCCGTAGCAGAAAACGGTGAATTTTGTTGGACCTGAAGCTTGCTTGACTTCACCAATAATTTTAACTGGCCACAAGGGATAACCATGAAACTTAGCAACCGCAACATCTCCGATTTTCCAGGACGACATCGTAAACTACTAATTAGTAACTCTAATTAACATGAGACAAAGACTTACACACAAGGGGGGCTTTTTTACGACCCCCCAGCTTCAAATAGTGCCAGATATTATCCAATTAGGTTTGCAGCAGGCTAATCCAAATCAATTTCCTGCATCCGATATGACACGAACAAATTATAACACTTGTTAAACGAGTTTAGGTGTTTTCACTATGAATGGCGGATAAATTTTGATTTAAAATCAAAAATTGATTTTCAGAAGGATTTTGTGCTATAGCACTTTCATTTTAAATCACGACCAGATCTGGTGACATTGAAGGGAGCTGGAGGGGGAAACCGGAAAACTTGGAAACTGGAGATCTTGGAAAATGCTTATAGTGGAGAGATGAGGACGAAACTTGATGGAAAAAATAAGCACAAGTAATAGATATGTAATTGACATAATTGGAATGGATCTGTTCTCCTTAGGAGAGCTGGGGGTTGTTAATTTGGAAAAATTGGAAAATTGAGGTATTGTAACTTAAGAACGGGTGACCGGATCTTAATGAAATTTGATATTTAGAAGGAACTCATGTCTCAGAGCTCTTATTTCAAATCCCGATCAGATCTTGTTGGCATTGGTGGGAGTTGGAGGGGGGAACCGGAAATCTTGGAAAACACTTATAAATGCTGTAGATACATGATTGACGTAAACGGACGGGATCCACTCTCTTAAGGGGTGTTAGGGGGTTCAGTGCTTTGGCGAGTTTGGTGCTTTCAGACGTGCTAGGATGATGAAAATTGGTAGGCGTGCTAGGGAGCTGGACAAATTTACTTAATAAAGTCGTTTTCCCGGTTCGACCATCTGGGGGGCTGAAGGGAGAGGAAAAATTAGAAAAATTGAGATATTTTTAACTTACGAGGGGGTGATCGGATCTTAATGAATGTTGATGTTTAGTAGGACCTCGTGAATCAGAGCATTTATTTTAAATCCCAACGGGCATTAAGCTTCTGATTTTCCTTTTAAAGCAATCTATTGATTCTTAGAGTTTTGCTAGAGCTCATACCATATGAGCTCTTAGCTCTTGTTTAGAGTTTCGGCTACTATTCGGCTGAGTCGCTCTAAATACAAGTTATTTTCTTTAGAAGACATGGGGTCTTCACCCCAACTCATCTTAGTACGTGATAATTTTTTAGTCAACTCGGTTTTTTGTTGTAATTTCTGTTCGTTTTGTGTCTCATTTATTTATTGATGTGATTTGTGGTGGCTTTACGTCTGGAAAATTATTTGACTTTATGTCATCTCTTTTTTGGTTTATTATAGCTCTTTACATTTATTTGAAAAACTATTTTGTTGAATTTTTTTATTAATCAAAATTTAAGAAAAGCAGAAATAAAGTCTGATGTTATAATGATGCGAACTTAAACAGAGCCTGGTTAACGACCAATAAGTTATCGTTTATAATTTTTTTTACAAAAGATAAGCTATTCCATAACACGTCTCAGAACACTTTTATAAATATGTGTTTCTAGCAACGGAGAAATTTTTATTCGTGCTTATTTTCTTTTCGTTTGTATAACGCCAAAGCATTGATCATATACACCCCAGAACTAGAATATGAACTTTCAATTTATGTACTTGCACGGAATGTTAACAATCGGGGGCGAATTAATCCCTACAGTTTGAATTTTCAACACTATTAAAAATGAAGTTAAATTAAGAAACTTTTGATCGGTAACAGTAAACTGAATGAACTTGTATATTTAGATTCAGGACAAACAGCCAATTCTGTTGGTGTACCAATTGTCATAAGATTTACATATTCAGTTTTGGTGAGAATTGGCCCAAGTTACTTTTTAGGTAGAGTTTGTTATCACTAACAAACTGATTCACTTGTGACAAAAAAAATTTGAACCTTTTCATTTTGTTCATTAAACTTTGACAATTAAAAGAAATAGGTTCAATTTGAGACGTACATTGCAAGTTTAAATCTAGTTTTTCTTTCGCTATTCTGCAGTTCTTTTTATGTCTAGCATACAAAGGATTTCAGTTCGAGGGAAATAATTGTCCTGTTATGAAAGAGGTATATGAACTTGGCCGTTATAAGATCAAAAATCGTATCTATGCAGGCAGGATGATTTTTAATTGTCTCTACTCCTTCTGCAACCTTCTGTAACCTAAGGCTTAAAAAATTGCATAAAGACAAGTCTACATCTGTTGCAATCTTTGAAGCAATAAATCTTTCTTTAATTTCTGTTTAAGTCCAATTTTCTTTAAAGATTAAACTCTTAATAATTAAATGTATCATGATTAAATGGATTGAATTCTTTGCCAGGAATCCTCATCGCTTAAAATTTACTTTTTATTTCGTTTTGCAGGAAAATTTAACTGCTCTTTTAATTTGAGAATTTTTTGTAATGTTATTGTAAATATTTTTATATTTTTTTTAATGTATTGTAAATGTATGGATTTACCAATTGACCCACTAGGCGAGGGCCTAAGGGCGCAATAAATTATCACTGAGTTATTACTTTCTTAACAAAACTGTATTTATGAGATTTATCGTCAATGTGCCAAGTGCACTCCGTCACCACGTACCTCGTCTATTCACAGAAAAGCGATTTTCAGACAATACAGGAATTCCGTGGCCAATTTTAACTGTCAGATTTCTCCCAAGAATAGCAGCTGAGAGTTGGGTATCACCTCTCTTTCATTACTTCTCGCTCATCAGTTGCGTTCCATTCAGTGCTTCTACTATCCCGGAATGCTTGGATATTTCCCCGATAATCTCACGAAAATAGAGCGGCAAAAACGATTAGCCCGACAAGCGGCAAAGCGTTAAATCCGGCTCTGATCATACATATGATTATTTATTTACAATAATACAGGATTGAAACGTTCATAAAAAACACATAGAATGTCGTAGAAACTTCAGAGGGAACTCATTCTATTGTAAATTGAAAGTCCTGGTGTCCTTTTTAAGAGTCAAAAGTCATTGAAAAGCAACCAGCCTTCTCCCCATGGCCCCATTTTTCCAAAAAGACATTTTGTCAAAATTCTGAGTTATAAATTTTGTTAAGCATGGCTGAATAGTCCAGTAACTATGCCTCCAAGAGTGTCAACCCATCAGAGCCCACAAGGTAAGGGCTGTAAGTTATGCAGTTCACCCATTGTTCACATATATTATTTCTTATCTGGAAAGACGGGCATGATTGATCCATGGTGTCCAAAAAGGCCAATGGATATTGAGGTGACCTGTCCCCCATACTATTGAATTTCATTATTGATTGGATAATAAAGCGTGCTTTGTATTCAGCTATAAGAGTCGATGTTAGTCCGGATTTCATCTTTAGCGACCTTGACTATGCAGACTTATTGTCCTAACAGCCGCTGTTAGGGCTACTGCTACCACTACCACTGAAGCTAAGGGTAATAAGGTGAAATTTCCAGGGAATATTTAAGTCAAAACATACTACATACATTTCGTTTCATTGCAAGACATAAATGTATAAGAGGAGAGTTATAGCGTTTTTGTTGTTTCTAACGTTAGCAGTTTGCTTGATTTTAAAATATTTTACACCCTTATAGCTTTTTAAGTCCCCTTATTTCTTTTTTTGTTATTAAAACAGTGTACCAATCTATATGTAACTGTACCAGTGTTCAGGTTTATATATAAACGTACCAGTTCTATATGCATATGTACCGCTGTCTCGCTCTATATGTACATATTTCTGAAACAGTTTTGACATTTTACATTTTATATAATTATTTTGGGGATTTTGAATTCAGGTTGTCTTTTCAGTAACATTATTTCAATTGAATTATTTCAGTTGATATTTTCGTGAATCACCCAAGAAATTATTAATCTATGTGTGCAGAAGCGCGCCAATGCTAACAAGGCAGATCGACAAAGCAAGGACGAGTAAAAGAGGCTGGAGCGCCTAGTAGAAAATAAAATCCGGCAAGCTCTACGACACTACGTCAATGATAAATGTCGTGAGTGTGAAGAAGCCTTTCAAAAAGGTAATAGCCACTTCATGTACAAGAAAGTCCGTGAACTGTCAAAAAAGAAGTCATCGGCCGCTCCTACACTGTTAGATAAACACGGGCTCCCAATCACGGACTCCGAGGGAAGACGAGAACGATGGGAGGATCACTTCAGCGAAAAACTGAACCCCACAATAACGTCCGACCCGAACATCTTACTATCTTTCTCACTACCGCAGTACCCAGTAGACCAAAGCCCTCCTCCACTAAGAGATGAAGTACTCTCAGCAATAAAATCTCTAAAATTGATAAAGCCCAAAGCCCGGATGGTATTCAGTCAGAACTATTAAAAGCAGGCCCAGAAGAATTGGTCGATACCTATCACAAAGTCATAACAAGTGTCTGGGAAACGGGCCACTTCCCCAGATCTTGGGCGAAAGCCACCATCGTCCCCCTTTTTAAAAAGGGGAAAAGGGCGACTGTAACAACTACAGACCAATAGGTTTAACTAGCCAACTGGCGAAGATTTCTACAAAAATACTCCTTGACCGTCTGAAATCTCTGACAAACCATATCTTGGGGAATACTTGATATGGCGAGATGGGTTATGGCACACCCTGCTACACTACGGAGTCCCTGAAAACATAGTAATCCTGATAAGAGACATGTATTCACATTTCGTCAGCCAAGTTCAAACGCCCAAGGGATTGACAGAGGGGTTTCCGACATCGAGGGGCGTTCTTCGAGGTTGTCCCTTGTCATCCCACTTCTTCAACCTATTCCTCAACGCAGCGCTATCATTTGCCAAGACTGTTGACGGTGCAGAAATTGGAGGGAAGCTTATCGATAAATTGGCATACGCAGATGACATCGACAGATTCAACAGTCAAGAGAATCTACTCCAAGCTGACACCAACAAACTAGTGTCAGTAATCGAGGCCTTTGGGATGGCCGTTAACACAGCCAAAACCAAGGTTATGCGGGTGTCTAGAGACCCTGCTTCAAGAAACGTGCAGCTAACAATAAAAGGAGAGCCAGTAGAAAATGTTGACTACTTCGTCTACCTAGGGAGCCTCCTAACTTCTACTAACGACTGCTCGAAATCGATTAAACGAAGACTTGGCCTGGCAGGCACCAGCTTCAAGAACCTCTTGCCAATCTGGAAAAACAAGACTCTGTCAACTTCTCTGAAGGTGCGACTCTTCAACTCTCTCGTAATCCCAATTGCATTATACTCAAGCGAAACTTGGTCAATAAAGACTGATGATGAGCGAAGAATCTCCGCATTTGAAACTAAATTTCTTAGACGCATCGCAGGGATCACCTACATTGACCAAGTCTCAAATGAAGACCTCCAAAAACTACTCCGTTGTCCCCGCACCATCATAGACCGGGTCAGAAGCCAGCAACCCCGCTGGCTTGGCCATATCCAGCGAATGTTGGCCACCCAGCTCCCAAAAATTACATTCGAAGGACGGGTTCACAGCACGCATCCTAGAGGCCGACCTCATAAGAGATGGACCAACAACTTCCCGGCCAATAACCTCCTCCAGCTACTTCGTCTTGCGCTCGATAGATCGAACTACCGTCCCCACATTCATCATTTGTTCAGAAGAGAAGAAGCCCCAATGCAGCCACAAAGGCCAGACGGGACTTAAGTCAAGTAAGTCAGTCATTTCAGTTGAATTGTTCTGCAATCTGCCAAACGTATCTAACATCATACAGTAATAATTATATACATCTGATTTGTAGTCTAATTTTTCCTTAATTTTTTTTCTATAAAATACGGTTTCATCAATTTCTTTCAAGATGGACTGGCTTGTGGATTGGTTCTGTAAGCCCTGTGAGAGCATTGTTGATCTTAATCTTGATTGATGAGAACAAAACCCATATATGTGATTTACGACCAAATTTCTTTCCTTTTATTTAACCTTACCTCTCTTTCCAGAACAAAGCCTATATATGTGATAAAGGTCAAATGTTACGCACAGAAAAAAACCTGCAGCTTTCCTTAGCAGGAATTAGTCAAAAACAATCTACGTTGTCATCGCTGTTACCCAAGACGATCTGTGTTATCATCTTGTGTAAGAAAACGCATTTTTTTTGTCAAAAAAAAATTGAATTATTTTTGTTAATTATAAAATCCCCTAGATGTAAAAATTGCCTTTAAAATGAGCATTTAGAA
Organism: Artemia franciscana; assembly: GCF_032884065.1. Lineage (NCBI taxonomy): Eukaryota > Metazoa > Arthropoda > Branchiopoda > Anostraca > Artemiidae > Artemia > Artemia franciscana. The sequence goes on from NW_027062668.1 coordinate 1,136,696, forward strand.
AGCTTTCTGTGATGTTCCAATGCCCCGCTAGCAGCATATGAAAAAGATACTTACCATGCAAAAAAGTGATTTATCCTGTTGTTTAAGCCAATATACTTTCCCTACTATTGTGGTCAATGAACTGTAAGTCTCCTGTATAGTGTTTTTGGCTTTCAAAACTTTCAGGGAGTATTATAGCATTTTGAGGAGAGTTATAGCGTTTTGTTCTTTTTAATGTTAGCACTTAATTTCATCTGAAACTATTTTAAACCCTTATAGCTCTTTAAGCTGTCTCGCAAGATGGCTAGCAAAAGAGCCTATATCTTATAGCTAATATTTTGCCTCCATGTTTTTCTCTTGCCTAACTGCTGACAAAATCATTTTCTTCACATGTTTCAAAGCTTTCCTATGTCTCTTAAAGAAATTCCTTTATATGATCCAAGCCTTTCCCTCCTTTTCAACTATGTAAAAACTCTTAATAATAAACCCTGTTTAATAAAATCAAGTCAAAAGTCTATAAGACTATAAAAAAGAAACTGCCTTTCCTCTTCTGATGAAAATATACTGATTAAAGTTACAACCCTTTTAGATTTTTTTAAACGCAAATATTACCATCAAAGATATAAATTTGTCACTTCTTATGTTGCAGCACACTCATATATATATGGTCCCAAATTACTAAAACTCTTATCTGAGTCTCTTGGTGGTTTATCTGTAATCTCAAATTGTTCAGTAGTCTAGGCCTGAAAAACTTTTCATTTCTCAATCTAATTCTTTTTTGATTAAATTTGTCTTTAAAACCTTCTTGAAAGAAATATGACCCAGCACTGACTTATTATTATTAGAATCCTAGCTCCCTCCGGACTTCGTCGTTCAAGACAAAACATTATCAGAGCAGCAACGTGATCGGACCGTACTACCTTAAGAACTTCCAACGTCAACTGTGACCACTGTCAGAAAACCCGGACTTGGTTTATACCCCGCAAACTCCGTATAGACGTCAATACCACCCATAAAAAAGAGCAATAAAATATATTACCGAAACACCCACACAATGCCTGTACCAATACTATGACGAATATCAAGTTACTCTAAGGTCTATTCTGGGAATAATATACACTGCAACCACCGTTATTACTATCGACCTTTTCACTGTTATTTAAGCTCATAAAATACTGTCTCAAAATTCCAAAACAGAACTTTTTAGGAAAATGATTGTTTTAAATAGGAATAAAATCCCATCATAATACTACATATTTTTAACTTTTTTTCACCTAATACCCATGACAAAAGGGAACTATATCCTTACAAAACAAAGCTCCACGACAATAATAAGGTTATTATATGTACATTCCTTGACACTTGATTAGTCTGATTTATTCCGCTCTGGAAACTCCAAGCTATTAAAAGCACTAAGGAGCATAGAACAGCGCTTCCACCTCTACAGTTTTTTAGATGATTGAACTCCCAACAAGAAAAAAATTCTAAAACTACCGAAAACTCTGAAATCCTCGGAAAATGACACTTTGTGGTTTTCTTTTGTATATGGCAGTTGACTGTGATGTTTTCGAGATCTTTTCCGGAGCAAAAGAACATAGTTATAGACTCTTCAGTTTGTGTTTATTGGCACATGCATGAACACCGATCATTCCAATTTGGTTGCATTGATTTCCTGCTTTTGAGCTTTTAAACTTCACCGTCTAATTTTCATTTGTATACAAACTTATTTTCAATTTATCAACTAATTAATAATTTACTCTTAATTATTTTAATTGTTATTATTTAATCTATTTTTTTAAATTTGTTTCCGTTTTATTATTTAATCAAGAAAATTATTAATTGTCTCCATTTATTAACTGCACTCTCTACTTTATTTTAATAGCAATAAAATTTCGAAAAGTTCCTGCTATTGAGCCTCTAAACTTCAACCTTAGATATTCATTTCTAAACAAATTTATTTAAAATATATTAATTAATAATTCATTTTTAACTATTTTATTTTAATTGTTTTCATTTTTAACTGTATCCTCTATTTAATTTAAATAAAAGTGAAATTTCAAAAATTTTCAGCTTATAAGCTTTTAAACTTCAACGTTAAATTTTTATTTGTAAACAAAACTATTTAGATTTATTACTAAATAAATAATTTTTTTTCATTTCAATTCTTATAATTATTCAATTTATTTTCTTTTCATTATTTAATTAAAAAATTATCAATGATTTCCATTTATTAACTGCATCCTCTATTTTATTTTAATAAAAATAAAATTTCAAAAATTTTTGCTGAGCTTCTAGGCTGAACTTTTTGAACTTCCAAAAACTTATCTTTATAGAAGCGTTTATAATCTTTCTGCTAATAGTGCAAAAAGCGTTAGCCGCTCTTGGATCGTTCAAGAACTTCTACAATATTAAGCAGCTGAAGATTCTTGCACCTGAACAAACAAGACAACTCTCAGTCTTGACTGCGTGTGTAAGACAGATTCTTCATCTATGGCACCCCTTAAAGCTTTATTTCAAGAATTTGGCATTCATGGATCTCACGCATGAAAATGAGCGTGTTGAATATATTAAAAAACCAGCATATGACAGGCATGATTTTGTTCATAGAGTAGAGCCTATGGCTATTAACAGAGTTTAGTATGCTTTTCAAACAGATGTCCCAATATTTAATCTTTTGAGAGGAGAGACAGCGTAACTTCTTTCAACTTCGGCACATGATTCCGTGATCACAAAATATATTCAGAAAAAGGGAATGACAGTTGATCCTGAAAATAGTCACAGCACCTTCCTCTCGAAAATACAAATTTAGGATTAGATGGGATGGAAGAACTTGCCCAGTTGACCAGTGACTCAAAAACTAGTGATCAGCCAGGGTATGAAAAGGAGAAGCTAAATGCTAAGACCGAAAAAACTGATTTGTCAGCTCGTGAGTTTCACAAAAGGCTACCATCAGGCACAGGAAAGACTCAGTTTTGAAATCAGTCAGAAGTTGAGGCTTACTTTAACCCATAATAATTTAAGGGTTCCAAACTTATGGCAGTTTGTACAACAGTTCTTCAAACGTAGCTTAAGAAAGACAGTTCAGCCTTGTCAAGGAAGTGAAGACTGACCGAAGGAATAAAAATGATTAACTTTTTTTCTGAGCTTTTGTAGGTATCATTTATAGATAAAAAAAAAGATAAGATTCTATAGATGAAATTCAACAAAAACAGTAAATAAAAAAGTGAATAAAATACTCTTACGTCTCCGAGAAAAAAAACATATAGAAAATGCATATTTCAATTGGTCATTTTTTGAAAATAGGGACTATTTTTTGTTCATGAATCCAAAAGTTACCAATTTTTGCTTGTGGTGATTAACTCTGGAAGGGCTTTCAAAAGAACCATTGGCTTATTTCTGACGTGTTTATGCAACGTCAATAGAGGATATCGGAAGAAAGCCAGCATGAAATTCCCTTAAACTTGAAGGCTTAAGAGTTTTTGAAGCTCTACTAAAAATCCTACCTTTTTTGCGTATTTTTAGTAAATCGCTAATTTTGACAAATCTACAAAGAAAGGAAAATGTCAACAATGTGTTTATTCGCGCCTGTGTTATAAACGTGTTCTTCACAGGTTATGGGTAATAATTTTTGCTCTTATTAAATTTCTCCTATACTTACCAAAAAACTTAATCAAAGAACAAAACAAAAATTAATATTAGATCGCATGTTAGGACAAAAAAGTTAATTTGAAAATTACTACTTTAAATACTACTGAGGTTGTCAACCCCTGTAAACTTTCAAACTGGTACATCTCACATCTAGGAGTTTTTCTACCAAAAAAAAGTTGACATAGATTTGAATCAGCTCATCAAGAGCTAAAGATTCACAAACATAAGTCTCAAAAAAGTGGAAGAAAGTATCCCGATTGTACCACGTCTAACTTCGGTAGAAAATCAAGATTACCACGGTACAACTCCCACAGAAGATGGAAAAAATTCCTCAGGATGTCCCATCAGGTTAGTTTTTATCTTTTTATCTTTTTTGATAAGCATTATCTTTGCTTATCACAGAAGCAAAGCGAGATAATAGACGTGCTACCTTTTCTCTTGCACTACCTTAATGACTTGTATTAAGAGGGTTGAATCTCCTCCTAGATTTTTTAGGAACTCCTCTTTTCTCAGGCTAATACACATAGTACTCAGACAGTGCATAATTTTCGACAATTATTTTGATTAAAATGCATTTTTTGTAAACATATAGGTTTTATTGTTGAATTCCAATTTTGAAAACAGAGACTCTATGAAAATATTGAAAACCGCTTTAAAACGTTCCAAAATACTTACTTAGGCCTTTATCATTCCTTAAGCCATAGCCTTTCAATAAGTATAGCCTATTTATAAGAGTCAAGTAGCTTATGTACTATAAATCACATATAAACAATAAAATTATCATATTCTGGATTTGCTAGTGTATCGCTTGTTTGGTATTAAACCAATTTGAAGAAAAGAGTCTCCAATTTGAAGAAATAGAAAATCCATTGTGTAGCTTACAACTTAGGGTGTATATTTGACCATCAGGGGGGATAAAGTCTACCAGTACCTTTAAAAAATATATAAAATTATAGTTTAGGTACATTGTGCTATTTTGAAAAGTAGCCCAGTTAGGTGAATGGAAGTTTCAGGAATGAATTTAGGGCCAAACAAGCACCTAGAGAGATATTCCCACGCTACTATGTCTGCCCTTTTCTGATTTTTAGTACTTAGAAGATTCCCTACATGATAGGCTTATCTGAATTGCGACAAAACATGACACGTTTATCTTAAGTTTTCAGTCTCTTTTTCAGTAAATATGATTTAGCTCACATTTCTAGCCTAAAAATAAGTGAGAATACCTCTCAATTCTTTTTTTTTGTTCTTTCCAAATTATTAATACCCTCTCTTGAATTACTTTTCCAAATATAATTATCAATTTATTGCAAATTCGGTTTTAAGCCCTTTTTGCACCCATGAAAATGATAATTTTTAAAAGGGCCATTATAATTTTGTTCTGTAGTTTTTGGGTATAAAAAGGGTTAAAATATTAGTTTCAAACTTACTCTTTCATTATAAATTTATTTTTTAGAGTTATGTTATTCACAAGCGTTGATTTGTCATATTTGAGAGAAGAAAAAATCAAAACAATTTTGCCAAGTTTTCTTCTTTCTTTCAGGCCACTTAAAAACTGCCTGTTAAACTAAATGTTGAAAAATATTAAAGGCAACAGAATAAACTTGACAGACGGAAAATGGCAAAATTGTTTTATTTTTTTTATCCAGCTTAGTTGCGACAAGTAATGCTGCTGGCTTACATAACATTAAAAAAATGGATTTACAATCATGTAGCAAAATTGAAATCAATGTTTTAACCCTTTTTATACCCAAAAACTATAAAAAGAACTCATCATTTTCAAGTGTTCAAAAAAAGTTTAAAATTTAATTTGCAGCAAAAGCGATTGTTATATTCAGAAAGAGCATAAAAAGGCATCAAGCAGTATGTTCACTTTATTTGTAGGTCAGAAATGTGGACTGCTCCGTATTAATCTCTTTTTCTTTGGCTTCAGTATGTAAAGGTATTTTTTTTTTCTAAGTTGAATAAATATATTCAATGATCTTCAAGACCTTATAAATCAAGATTAAGCGAAAGTATGCACCTCAAATTTTCTTGTACCTTCTTTAGATAGAACATCTATTTTGCACAGTTTCACTTAAATAAAACAATGGTCATCAAAAGTTAGTGTCCTATGGAGGAAGGAGTAGAGACGGTTAAAGGTCTGGATGCATTCTTGAGATTTTCATTCACCTAACTCAACTTCCAGGACGGGATAATGCTCCTAAACTAGAATTTTACGACTGAGTTTCAAGATATCCATGGTAAAGTCTGTCTTAGATTTAGGTACTTTGTTTCGACTTGAAGATACCATGTCTGAGATTGGGTATCAGTTTCAAGCTTCAGTTGTGTCTATGATTTGGCACCGCTGTAGTAGACTTTCAGTGCATTTAAAATGGTTAATATTGTAAATGGCTAGAATATTCATGCTAGTCGCTTACTATGCTTATGTATTTTGTTTAAGTAAGAATTTTGAGATTATTTTATACATTTGAAACTACTTTGAGAAAATTTCACCACTTTGCGAAACAGCTTTTATTTCGAAATCTTTATGGGAACTCCTTAAGCTTGCGGCTCTAGCCATAGGTAGCTGGCCTATGGGGCTTTATGTCTTTAGCAATGCTTATAGGTATACTAATTTTTTGATAGGGATACTATTTAGAGGAGAATTTATACTTTTTTTGTGCTATAAAGCTTGTAGCACAAGAAGAAAAAAAGATAGTCTGTTATGGAATTTTTCTCAAGCTGAATAACGATTTATGCTGAACAAGAAAAAATATTTTGCTCGACCTACTATAACACTCAGTCTAACTCAAATCTTTTTGAAGAGCTTACAATAAATGCTGTGGCATATTTTGAGGGATGGCATCCTGTAACCATAGTTGCATTTGCTTGCATACAAACTAATGACTAAGATATTTCCAAGGCTATTGAAAGGGGCTTTTTGAGATCATCGAACAAGAAAAAAGTATTTTATTTGCTCCTGAAAACGCATGTAGTAGTTTTTTTTTAGTAAAAAAAGCATATACTATCCAGGAGCCACTCAGGAGCTTGTTACTTCTTATTAAGTACTTGTGCTTGTTGATTTTTTTATTTTTATTTTTTTTTATTTTTTTCGTAAACTAGAAGTTTCCTACTAATAGCTAAACTAAAACTGCTGAGTAGAATATACCCACCGAGTATCTAAGTACTATGGCACTAATCTTTTGCCTTGTCTATACATTTGCTTTCCTTTTTGCTTTGTCTCTTTTAATGTATTGACTTTTAAATTCATTGTATTGACCTTTTTACTTCGTCCTTATGTTTCCTTTTATAGATGTTTTAATCGTAGTAACTGTATTGACTTCTATTTTTACTGTGATGGCTTTATTATTCTTTTATTGTTCTGGTATTTTAGCTTTATTTAATTGTGAGTATGTTTTCTCTCTTTCATAGATATTTTAAGCAATAATAGCAGAATTGAGATGTGATATACATACCAGTGCAAGTTATTTAAGCAAGAACACTCTGTACAGTGTCCTAGTACTCTCTCAAGGTGTCTTAAGTAATGACGTGGCCTGTGCCAACATTTCATTTGTGTGTTTTTCAAAGCGACGTGGCTTCAGTAAACTCAAGTTTTAAAAGAGGATACAAAAGGGCGATCTAACTCTCCCGCATTTATGTAAAACTGAACGGGTTTTGGCATGACCTGTCCTCAATCTAAGCACAGCAACAGATCTAATATCATGTACAAGTTCATCAGATGGTGCTTTATAGCCATAAAGTTCTAAAATTGGATTTATGCAATTTCTAATAAATTTATTGGTCTCTCTATCACATAACACGTTATAAATGCATGCAAAATATTCATTTTGAGTGGGTTCTACACATATACTCTGACCATTGAAAATTGCACACTTTGCCATTATGTCACTAGGTTTATTTCCAACAATTTCCACATGTGCTGGGACCCAAATTCAGAAGTATATTATTTCCCCATGCTCTAATGACCTAACTATTCGGTGGATATTACAAACTATCTCACTACTAGGTTCATGCTCATTCGTCAGATGCTCAAGGGCTGATGCTGAGTCAGAGCGGTATCATCCAAATCCGAGCATATCCATATGACTTAATAAAGTCCAATGCCTTATGCATAGCAATCATCTTAATTGAAACAATAGACAGGCTACATGAAACTGACATACTGGGAACCATCACTCAACTGCCAGCACCCTTTTCCGTCTTGGAACCATCAATAAAAATTTGTATGTGGTATCTTAAGTGGTCATGTTTAGAATTATTTTCATCCCCACGGGTTTAGTACAGGAAAATACACATTATGTTTTATTGCACATAGCTTATTTTATTCCAGATATTATCCTGAAAAGCTCACTCATTAACGGGTACTACATTTGGGCAGTCATTTGAAAGAAAAATATTGCACCTCGAAAAAGTTGGAGTTTTCCTATCCTTAAATCTAACATGACTATTGTAATTAAACAGTTTTTATTTATTGGAGCAAGATCTGATTATCCATTAATTTATCACCCAGGTTTTGAAGTAGCAAAACTACGCTATCTAATATAAACATTTTAATTTCATCGTTTTCACAATCAGATTCTCAAAATGCTTGTATTTTGCATGGAAAGCATTGTTTAAGTTCTTAAATATTTATTGGTAATCTGATTCAAAAGAAACTAGCGTCTTATGTAAGATTTGTCTGATTTCCTATATCTTTAAGCTAGTGACTTTCCTAGGCTACTGCTTTGCAGGAGTTAAATGAAAAAAGTTGGCTAGGCTGACGTTGACTAAATTAATCAGTAAAATTATAGATGAGCTGCTTTTTTGTGTCTTGGAGAGGGTTTAGGGTAGGAAAAAACTATCAGAAATGAATCCAGGGTCAAAAATATACCCTTGAAATGTGTTGTGAAGTTACTATGCCAACCTTCTTCTGATTTCTAAGTCTTAGTCTAGGAGTTTGGCTACTTGACAGGTCTCTGTCTTTTGGAATAAAAAAAAAAAAAAACGATGGGTGTAATGGTCAATATAGGCAATTTATTTAACCCAGGTGCCTTTAAGAAAAAAACATTATATAAAGGCAAGCATAGCCCATGCAGCAACATACAACAAAGTGCAAGCAAACATTCATAATTAATTACTATACTATAAATCATTACATTGAGTAAAATTCTAGTTGAGTGACTTCTTGCTATCTTGGAAAGAGGTTAGGTTAGGAAAATGAAACTTTCAGGGACAGGTCTATAGGCTAAAGTATGTCCTGGGAAGGTACTTTAAAGTATCCACTTCCAATCCTTCTCCCTCTAGAGGGCATTGAAATTTGCCTACATGACAGGTCAATACCTATTAAAATTTTGACAAAACAACATTTTATCTTAATTTTCAGTTACCTTAAATTACCTTAATTACCTTAAATCGCACTGGCAGGCGAATAAGGTTGGGTGAACATCCTGTAGATTCGCCGGTTGAGTGATGGAGGTGGAAGTGCGTTGTCTAGTTCCGTTGAGTAGATCCACTGGCCTCCCAGTGTAGTTTCCACTCCATCGCTGCCCAGTCTTGGTCAATTGCTTTTTTGAAGTTGTCAACAGTTTTGGACTGAACTGTTTCTTCACTAAGGGAATTCCACAGTGGAACAGCACGAGTTGAGAAGAAGTTGGAACGTTCTCTCCGTGAGCTTCTTTGTTGCTGGAGCTTCTTGGTGTGGCCCCGGGTGTGGCTAGAGAGCGACTTATTAAAAAGCCCTGGTGTGACACCATTCTCCAGCAGCTTGTGGGTCAGGATTGCATCTCCGCGTTTCCTCCTGTACGTCAGGGTTGGGAGCTTGAGCTTCTTGAGGCGTTCAGGGTACGAGAGGTTCTTACATTTGGTTGGTAGTTTTGTAGCCCTCCGCTGAACGCTCTCAAGGATCTTCTTGTCCACGACATAGTGGGGAACGGCAAGAGAGACTCCGTACTCAAGTTGCGGTCTGACCAGTCCTGTATATAGCTTCCTGATTGTTCTGGGAGATCTACTGGTGATATTACGTCTGATGAGACCAAGGGACCTGTTGCCTTTTGCAGCTAGGTATTTGCTGTGACTATGGAATTTCATTTTGTCATCAACAATGACCCCAAGGTCTCTTTCTTTGGTGACAGTTTCCAAAGTTATGAGCTTCCCAGTACAATCTGTCATTGTATATGTCATTCCTGGGTTCTTAGGGCCAAGATGTAGGACTTTGCACTTTTCAGCATTAAACTCGAGGGACCAGGAAGAGGACCAGTTGTTGAGGGTGTGCAGAGCTGCGCACTGTTGGTTGTTTGCGACTGGGCCAAACAATTTCGAGTCGTCTGCAAACAGTTTAAGGTCATTTTGCACTGACTGGGCTGAGTCATTGATGAACATGTTGAAGAGGGTAGGTCCCAGTTTAGTTCCTTGCGGAACTCCGCTGAGCACTGGAGTTGGGTTTGACATGATTTGATTCCCCTCCTCATCATACATCATCACCCTCTGTATTCTATCCTTGAGAAACTGGATAATCCATTCCCTTACATCTTGGTGGAGTTGATAGAACTCTAGTTTCCTTTCCAGGTACGAGTGTACTACCTTCTCGAAAGCTTTGGCTTGGTCCAGCAAGAGTACGTCAACTGGAAGGCCTTCCTCAATCATCTTGGTGATTATGTCATATGATTGAATTAGGTTTGTCTCCACAGAGCGACCCTTCCTGAAACCATGTTGTCCATCGTATAACAGGCTGTTAGTTTCCAGATGTGCAACGATTGCATCATTTAAGATGCCTTCCATGACTTTTGATGGGACAGAAGTCAGGCTGATGGGTCTGTAATTCTGTGGTTTATCTTTCTGTCCTTTTTTGAAAACTGGCATGACATTTGCTGTTTTCCAGTCAGAGGGAATAGTTTTGGAAGCTATTGACATCTGGAATATTCTTGTCAGGGGTTCCGCTATTTCAGCTGCAGTCTCCTTCAGCAACCTAGGATGGATGCCATCGGGTCCCTTTGCCTTGGATGGGTCCAAAGTTTTTAGGCGCTTGTAAGTATCACAAGCTGTGAACTGGATTGGTGGCATAGGGTGTTTGATGTGGGTGGTTGGCATATCCGGTGGGGGGCATCCAGGGTCTTTAGAGAAATTTGATGAGAAGCATTGATTGAGGGTATCTGCCATTACCAATGGGTCGGTTATTTTGGTTCCATCGCTGGAGGTAAAATGATGGATCGACCTGCGGCTTGGGTTGTTTGAAGTGACATATCTCCAAAACTTTTTTGGATTGGTTTTTGCCTCTAGTGCTATCGACTCCTCATATCTTATGGTTGCTTTTCTGGTCGCATTTCTCAGTTTGTTCCTGGCCTTTTTGTACTGCTCTAGATGGGCTGCACTCTCACAATTTTTATACTTTTTCCAAGCTTTCTTTTTCTTATTAATGACTTTTTTTAGCTGTGGTGACATATACGGAAGGGTTCTGGGACGTTCTGAGAAGTAAGTTTTCGTATGCTTCAACTCAAGACTCAGTAGTATGTCCTTGAAAAGCTCCCAGGATGCTTCAGTGTCTTGTTGCAAGGAGTTTTCCCATTCAATCTCTTGTAGGTCCTGGCGTATTTTCTTGTAATCAACAAACGTTCGTTTGATTTTGTTGGTTGGTATCCGATTCAAGATTATTGCACTCAGGATACAAAGATGGTCGCTTGCTCCAAGGGGGGGTAAGTTTGCTGTTGACATAATTTTTTCGGGGTTGTTTGAAGAAGTTTCAGTTGTTTGATTTCAGAACCTTTAGTTCTGAAAATGTAATTCCTGTTATTTGAGTAGAATTCTGAGCCATATCAATGTTTTGTTTTCCAAATTTAGGAACTTATTTGCAAATCTTTAAAACTTTATAAATTGGGATTAAGCAAAGTTGTGAAGCTGAAAACAATTTTGTTGTAGCCTACTTTATTCAAGCAGAAGATCTATTTTGCAAGTACTCATATTTTTGAAGGTCATCAAAGGTCAGGGCCCTCTAGAGGGAGGAGCAGAGGTAGGTACTTCAAAATAGGCCTACCTGCCCAGGACATACTTTAGCCTGTAGACTCATCCCTCAAAGTTTCATTTTCCTAACCTAACCTATTTCTGAGGTAGCAAGAAGTCAATAAACTAGAATTTTACCAAACATTGTTATATACTAAGTTTTTTTTATTTTTTTTTACTCTGGCTTTTGTTTGAAAATGCTATTACTGCTGTTGAGTAGAATTTCAGCCAGAGTCTTTTGAAAGGATTCTATTTTAAAATCTAGGAAATCCATTTGCTGATTTTTAAATCTTATAAATTAGGGTAAGATTTGGACAATGCTGGTATTACTAGAACAATTTTTCTGGGTCATGAGACTATTGTTAATAGATGCATTTTGACTTTTTGAACATCTTTTCTCTCTTGCAAAACTACTATAAACTCACTGTTATGGAGTTATTCTGGCCCAAATATTCTTTTATTTATACATATAGAATTGCAATCATATTAACAATAGTTTCAGTCATATTAACAACTGCTATTAACAATAGTTTCATGACCCAAAAAATTGTTCCTGTAATACCAATGTTGAACTAAAAGGTCTACCTAACCTAACCCCTTTCTGAGATAGCAAGTGGTCATTCAACTAGAATTTTACCATGTTGGTGTTATAATTATGGAATATAGCAGCTTAAAAACAGTGAAAAGTTAACTTTAACTTTTCACTGTAGGTAAGCAAGGATTTACACTTATAATAGTAATATATTATCAAATTTGACAAAAATATAAGCTGTAATGCACAAAGAGCTGCATTATATAGAGGAGGGGGAGGGACCCTAGTATAGTTAGGGACCTCAAAATACCTTCCTGGGATAGGCCTATACTTTAGCCTGTAGACCTATCCCTGAAAGTTTCATTTTCCTAACCTAACCCCTTTCTGAGATAGCAAGAAGTCACTCAACTAGAATTTTACCTAAATAATGATTGAGAAAAGTTGTGAAGCTGAAAATACCTTCCTTGTGCTTCTTTTAAGCAGGAGGTAGGTTATATTTTGCAATGTTTCTCCCTTATAAAACAAAAACTTTAGAGGTTATCAAAGGTCAGTTCTCTTTTGAAAGAGAAGGAATAGAATCTAGTACTTAAAAATACCTCCCTATGACACACTTTAGTCAATAGATCCCTCCCTGAAAGTTTAATTTTCCTAACCTAACCCCTTTCCAAGATTGCAAAAAGTAGTTTGTCTAGAATTCTCCTAGATCTAGTCAAACTTTTACAGGCTATCAGTTTAGTAGCCTACTGCCACTCTCCATAAGCAGGCTAATCATTATAGAATTATGGAAACTTTTCTAAAACATTCCAAAATATTTACTTAGCCTACAATAATTTCTAAGCTAAAAGCTGCACTTTATTCTCTCCCTGCTAATTTATAAATAGGGTAATAAAAAACATATACATATATATATATATATATATATATATATATATGGTTTTTCTCCATGTACACATGTATGTTGTAAGCCAAAATAAAGTTATACAGATGACTTACTTGGTTTCCACCTTATATATATATATATATATATATATATATATATATATATATATATATATATATATATATATATATATATATATATAAAAATATATATATATATATATATATATATATATATATATATATATATATATATATATAAGGTGGAAACCAAGTAAGTCATCTGTATAACTTTATTTATAACTTTATTCTGTATAACTTTTATATATATATATATATATAAGGTGGAAACGAAGTAAGTCATCTGTATAACTTTATTTAGGCTTACAACATACATGTGTACATGGAGAAAAACCAAAAGCATCATCTGCATGATTTTATTTACATTACTTTACAATAGAACAAGATATTAAACATTCATTTGCATGAATTTCTTTGGAATGCTCTATAATAGTACAAGGTATACAAAAACCCTCAGTATGACTTTGTTGAGGATGCTCTATATTAGCCCTATGTATAAAATGGCATCTCTATGACTTTGTATTGTTTCTCTATATAGAAGTGGGGCAGTATAATGTCTTTTGAATGATGGTATAGTGATCATCCCTTGCTCTTCATGTTGAAGTTTGGCAGTTTGTCCTAATTTTCAAGAACAACTGAAATGCAAGGGTTTTTTCATTGAAATAAGGGATAATATCTGCAGAGCAACAAGCAAAGGGTGAAGAAGAAAAAAATCTCTATATATGGTATAGTTTCAGCTCATTTTAAGTTTTAATGATGCTCCTTACTTTCAATTGAAAAAGTTTTTTTTTTGTCTTTAAATAAGATTGTTGTGATTACAAACTTTGTCAGCACATATATTATTTATTCAGTGAGTACCTGTATCTGTGCATTGTGTACAAGAGGAATTAAGGGAATTCAAGTTTGGGCTGTATCTATGTATTATGGATGGAGGATTCCAATTTTGACTGTAACATGCATTATATTTGGAAACTGAAGCCAAGTGTTACATAATGTTGGACTGTATTTTAGCATATGTTAAGCATAGACCAAAAATGAGCCTAGAGATATAGGCTGTATTATCTACAGTGAGTAGATGCTCACTTGCTTATATACACAGTCATTTTAATAAGAAAATGCTGATTTTAATTTAATAAAAGCTCTTTTCTACCATTTCTACAAGAGATTATCTTTTCTTGACCCTGATAATGCTTACTCTTTCATTCTAGAAACTTCTGAATTTGCTGGCATTGGTAAGGTATGCCCAACCCAAAAAGAATGTATGTAAATACATTCTAAATCTTTTGACCATAAGCATTAATTTGAAAAGTAATACTGCACTCTTTATTATTCTATTTCTGCTTCTAGCCATCAAGTCTGCTTATGCCATCTACATATTCAGAATAATGTGCCAGATGTATACTTTTCTATTTCATTTGGGAAAGAACATGGGTGCAAGGGAAGACTTCTACCCCCTTGCACTTTCTTTGATTATCGCCCATATAGCCTAATTGACTGGTGCAGTTGAAATTAATTGGTGGATTTCCTGCTCATCATCTGTGGGTTTATTTTGTCTCTTGTGATGTATACCCCACAGTTTTCTATAATTCACTGTAATTTGTTTTAGTGGTATTGTTCCTTTTTTTGTCCATAATTTGGGTTTTACTTTATCATTATTCACATTGAGAATAGAATGATGGGTTTATGTAGTTGAATATAGTTATTTCAGGGCTAATCAGGTTAGTACTTGTTATTAAGGCAGTTCAAATTGTTGGTTCTTTTGTAACCAAATGGCAACCTTGCTTTGTTGTTATAGTTCTCACATCTTGCAGTGTTTTTGAAAAAAAACGCTAAGTTTTTGAAAAGTTTGTGAAAAATATTCAGCATGCATCATCCACTTCTGATATTGTAAGCTCAGCTGGCAATCTAAATCTGTGAATTAAATCTAAAAAATTGGATAGTGTTTGTTATGTCTATCCTAGTCAATAAGTAGATATTCTGCTTCTAGCACTGTGTTCACAAATGAATTGTTTTTCTTTATATTTACAGGAACAGTTGAAAATCTAAATAAGTTATACATTGATTTTTGGTTTATTAAGGGTAAGAGAACTATTCATCTTTTTTTAGGCATGATTAACTGATATTATATATATATATATATATATATATATATATATATATATATATATATATATATATATATATATATATATATATATATATTGATTATATAACATGCAATGATAATATTTTGTTGGATATAACATGAAGAGACTGATTTTGATGCTTTAATAATAATCATTTTAGATTGAAGAGCATTCTGATGCACCAGAAAATACTAAAGACCCAGTACTGCTTTAACCTTAAGTATTGCTTTAAAATTTACAAACAGATTTTGTGGATATTATGCAAGGGAAGATGAACTAACCTTCCCTTTCTCTGTAAAAAAAAAAACAGAAATTTAAAGAGCTTATCAAAAATGAAATTGCATATTTTTATAAAGGTCTTGACTGTCTCCCTCCTCTCTTTAAAATTAACCTGACAGATTTACATTGGCACGTGTTTGATAACGTGATTATGTCACCTGATGCCGTTGTTGATTAATCTCATTAGGTGAACAACTTGGTATTTAGCCAAAAAATGCTTAAAATGTCTTCATGGATGCAAAATTTTCTTTCAAAAATTTCATTTTAATCTCCTATATCTATTCACAATAGCTGATTCGTAGGATAGTTTTTAGGGAAATGAGGGAGATATTGTGTTTTTGTGTCTTTCTGCTACTGAAAGTGAAAACTAATTTTCCAAATCTTATTGCACCAACAAGATTGGACAATGTATAGAAGCACACTTTACTCATTTGGTCATAGCTTGGGTGGCCTTCTTTTAAAAATACAAGTAAGAATCCAAATCAAAACCGAGGAAGTATATTAATTCCATGATGTAAACTGACAATTGTAAAAAATAATCTGTCTTGAAAAAAATAAAATCCAATATAAAAAAGAAACAATGTCACCAAAGGGAATCACCTAATGAGAAAGAACTAAATATGTGGCTACAGTACCCTTGGGTATTTGCTTTAGAAAAGGTTTCTTGAACTTTTAATTTTTTTTTTAGTTGCCGTTTATTAAGATGGAAGAAATATATGTAACTTATATACCAAAACTCAATGATTCTGATGGTCTACTCAGTTTTTATGGAATTAATATTAACAGTCGTGAGAAGTTGGAAAACATCAACTCATCAGCCAAGGACATGTTGAAAGGATTTCTCAAGGGACCAAAAGGTGGAAATCTTGTGCCAGGTAAGATCAAATATATATATATATATATATATATATATATATATATATATATATATATATATATATATATATATATATATATATATATATATATATATATATATATATATACATGAAAAGAGAAATCACCAATGCTACAGCACAAACACAAAAAAAAAAAAAAAAAAAAAAAAAAAAAAAAAAAAAAAAAAAAAAAAAAAAAAAGAGACAGAAGGAGAAAAGGAAGACTGTTTTCATATATATATATATATATATATATATATATATATATATATATATATATATATATATACGTTTTTAACTATGTAAAACATGCGAATATACATTCTTTGCTGTCCCATTGTCTGTGCATATAAATAGATTGTCAGGTTTACTGACTCTTGAACATGCAACATATAATTGTCCATGGGTAAAACAATCCGTATTCAGATCTATACCTCATTATTCTAATGATGTGTCCCTGTGTCCTGGTCGTCATTTATATTCCCTGTGTCCCGGTCGTCATTTGTGTCCCGGTGTCCCAGTTTGTAATTTCTCTTTGAGTGTCCTGGTCGTCATTTATATTCCCTGTGTCCTGGTCGTCATTTGTGTCCCGGTGTCCCGGTCTGTAATTTCTATTCTCGGAAATTACAGACCGGGACACCGGAACACAAATGACGACCGGGACACAGCGAATATAAATGACGACTGCGACACTCAAAGAGAAATTACAGACTGGGACACCGGGACAGAAATGACGACCGGGACACAGGGAAACAACAACAACGGGGACGCCGGGGGGCACAGGGGGATAAATAAATGACGACAGGGACACAGGGAATGTTCGATTAGCAATCACCATCAACAAAGCTCAAGGGCAATCATTAGAATAATGAGGTATAGATCTGAATACAGATTGTTTTTCCCATGGACAATTATATGTTGCATGTTCAAGAGTCAGTAAACCTGACAATCTATTTATATGCACAGACAATGGGACAGCCAAGAATGTTGTACATTCGCAAGTTTTACGTAGTTAAAAATATATTTATATATATCTATATTCACAAGTGAGACACAGGGACACAACTACAATGGCGCGTAACGACTTGCGCGCGCGGGGGGGCACGATGCGCCCCCACCATATATATATATATATATATATATATATATATATATATATATATATATATATATATATATATATATATATATATAGCCACAACATAGGAAATGATGAGGCAATATCCCAAGTCATGATGTAGGCAATAATGCTCCTAAACATTAAAGAATATGAATGTCAGCATTTTGCTATATTTTAAATGTTCATCTCTGATTAGGCATTTAAAAATAATTACCATAACCAGAAATTAGTATTAATCAATATACGACCTGAAATGGACTTCTGATTAAAGAATTATTTGATTCATAAAATAATAGTCATATGAAAATCATTACATATGAAAATAAACCGGTAGGCTGCAAAGAAGCGGTTTACATTTATATTGATTTACTACCTCTAAAAATTTTCATTAAAAGGCTAGGACCATGTCCAGGGGTTAGGGAGTTTGACCCCCCCCCCTTGAAATATTTTTCTGACTCGTAAAAATGTAACAATGTTCCATTTAAACCAATTTTTGAAGTTTGATTTCTTGTTAATTTCTTTGTGTAAACCCCAAACTTTTTATTGCTTACTTTTATTAGAAACTGTTTTTGAGAAATATTTACTATAATGTGATATCTAAACAAAAAAAAGGGTAGGGCAACAAAGAAAAACTAGATAAGTCATACCTATTAAGAAGGGGCCAAATGAAAAGTAGGCCGTCAACAAATGGTGCTGCATGGGGAAGAATGAAGCTTCTACTATATTGAGGTTCAGAGGAACATGCTCAGTTATGTTGGCCTTAACCCGTTTAGCTATTCAACCTCATATCTATAACGTATGTGTACCATCACTTTTTTTTTGTAAAAACAGCATGAAATCAAAACCAGCCCCAAGATTGTCATCTACTTAGATTCACATCCCAACGCTTCTAGAGAACAGTTCAACCCTTTTCTTATAGTTTAGCCGAGAATTGGAGTAAATTGGGAAACAAATGCTTCCCATGGAAACATTATCAAGAGTCAGCAGCCTAATTTAGTTTGTAGATTGTTCAATGGGACCTGTTGCATGCGATCATCTGAGTTGTTTCAAATTATTGAATTGCATACTAATAAACTATCTAAAGAATTTCCACTCACAAAAATTACAATCTGTAACTGAAGTTAGCCTAAGCATTATTATCACCATGGCAAACAATAAAGTTAAATTTATTAAAAATGACCAAAAGTGAAGAACCGTGTTCAAAGATTTTATTTTTATTTTTAGGTGAGACTGTTCTTGTATATCTTATTGAAAAATGGCACCGAGGCAAGATTATAGCATGTCCATCAAATTATGATTGTACTGTGAAGTTTATAGACTATGGAAATGAAGAAACTGTTCCTTTGGATAGTGTTATATCTGCGTCATCATTGGATGCTGCTACGGTACCTCAATTTATTTCATGTGTTTCAAATCCGCCTCTTGCTGTAAAATATTTAATGCCTGTGCCTTTACCTTCTGAACACCTCTCAGAATCTCACCATACTAAGCTTGTAACGCGTCTCCAAGACAAAGTTTTCTCAATATCTAAAATAGCAAAAGTAAATGGTATAGACTTAGTGACAATAGCGGATAAATATGGTTATCTTACTATGTTTGACTTGGTTCCTGGGGATTTGGATACACTCAACACTGGTGGTGACCAAGTAAGTTACTATTTATTTTGATTTTATTTTATGAGTTGAATTTATTAAAGCTGTTTTTTGGGGCTAAATTTGTTCCAAATTCCAAGTCAGTAATTGATTAGTAATATATTAACGCTATGCTAATACGATGCACCCTATTCTCTGATCTATACCTTGTTTTTTTTTTATTTATAGTTTACATATATTTTGTTTTCTTGGAATATTATCTAACACATGGGTTCCGACAGTGTTGAACTCGGGACTTCGTCCCTGGGCAATGGGACCTTGCTTTTTTTGCGTCCTAAAACCTCACTTTGCGAAATTTTGCCACCATCTCCTGCCTGGTCTGGTCGGCAGCTCGGGCCTTTGGCCCTCACAAATCGCTTTTATATCGCTCAATTTAAACCAAGACATTATGCCCTTATACCAGGGCTCTCCCCTCATTCTGATGACGTCTAGGTTTTTAACCCTCAAAATTTACCCTCTTTTGGGTCGGGACTTCTGCTCTCTGGTGATGAAACCTCCCGAGACTAATTTTGCCCTTTTCTGCTCGTTTTTCCTTGCTATAGTATATGGCTTAGAAAGCTATTGTTTTTCTTCGCTCAAACCGCCCATATACATAACAAAAGTGTCCCAAAGCAACACTTAGTATACATCTCATAAAGAAAGCTTAAGGCAAGAAAACCAAATAAGCTGGTTAAAAATTTTCTTGTTATGAAAGTTTAGATCTTTTGTTTGTTTTTGTTTTGCATTTTTTTTCGTAGTATTTGAAGCCATATCTTTAGTAGATTTACGTAAATTTAAAGTAGATATCTAGCAATCGCAATTTCTGTTGGTCTGTTGGTCCTGGTTTTGCTACTTTAGGCACTCCCAGGTAAGCTAGGACAATGAAATTTGGCAGGCATATCAGGGGCCGGACCAGATTAAATTATAAATAGTCGTTTTCCCGATTTGACCATCTGGGGGGGGGGGGGGTGAAGGGCCCGTTAATTCGGAAAAATAGAAAAAAAATGAAGTATTTTTAACTTACGAACGGTTGATCAGATCTTAATGAAATTTGATGTTTGGAAAAATATAAAGTCTCAGAGCTTCTATTTTAAATCTCGACAGGATCTTGTGACATTGGGGAGGGGGTTGGGAGGGGGAAACCTAAAATATTGGAAAACACTTAGAGTGGAGGGATCGGGATGAAACTTGGTGGGAAAAATAATCACAAGTCCTAGATACATGATTGACCTAACCGGAACGGATCCGCTCTCTTTGGGGTAGTAAGGGGGGGGGGGGGGTAATTCTGAAAAATTAGAAAAAATGAGGTATTTTTAACTTACGAATGGGTGATCTGATCTCAATGAAATTTGATATTTAGAAGGATATCGTTTCTCAAAGCTCTTATTTTAAATTCTGACCGGATCTGGTAACATTGGGGGGAGTTTGGGGTGGGGGAACCTAAAATCATGGAAAACGCTTGCAGTGGAGGGATCGGGATGAAACTTGGTGGGAAAAATAAGCAGAAGTCTTAGATACGTGATTTACATAATTGGAACGGATCCGCTCTATGGGGGGGGGGGGTTAATTCTGAAAAATTAGGAAAAATGACGTATTTTTTGACTTACGAAGGAGTGATTGTATCTTCATGAAACTTCATATTTAGACGGACCTCGTAACTCAAATCTGTTATTTTAAATCTCAACTGGATCCAGTGCCATTGGGGGGGCAGTTGGGGAGGGGCAGAAATCTTAGAAAATACTTAAAGCAGAGAGGCCAGGATGAAACTGGATGGGAAGAATAAAAACCTTTCTAAGATACTTGAATGAACCGGATCTGCTCTCTGTGGTGGAGTTGGGGGGGGGGGTAATTTGGAAAAATGAGGTATTTGTAACTTACGAAAGGGTGACCACGTCTTAATGAAATTTGATACTTAGAAGGATCTTGTGGTTTAAAGCTCTAATTTTATCCTGCGACCAGATCCTGTGACATTGGGGGAGTTGGAGGGGGAAACCGGAATTCTTGGAAAACGTGGAAATTGGGGTATTTTTATCTTACGAATAAGTGATCGGATCATAATGAAATTTGATATATAAAGGAATTCATGTCTCAGAGCTCTTGTTTCAAATCCCGACCAGATCTTTTGACATTTGGGGGAGTTAAAGGTGGAAATCTTGGAAAACACTTGGATTGGAGGAATCGGGATGAAGCTTGGTAGACAGAATAAGCAAATGTCCTTGATATGTGATTGACGTAACCGTACCGGATTCGCTGTCTTTGGGGGAGGGGTTCAGTGATTCGGCAAGTTTGGTGCTTCTAGACATGCTAGGATGATGAAAATTGGTAGGCGTGTCAGGGAGCTGCAGAAATTGACTTGATAAAGTCGTTTTTTTAGGTTCGACGATCTGGGGGGCTAAAGGGAGAGGAAAAATTAGAAAAAAATTGGTATTTATAACTTACGAGTGGGTGATCGGATCTTAATGAATTTTGATATTTAGAAGGACATCGACTCAGAGCTCTTATTTTAAATCCTGACCGACATTAAGCCTCTGATTTTCCTTTTAAATGAATCTATTGATTCGTAGAATTTTGTTAGAGCTCATACCATATGAGCTCTTGGCTCTTAGCTCTTCTTGCCTCGTCACAAGTGCCATATGAGCCCTTAGCTCTTGTTTTTGTTTTTTGTTTTTGTAGAGATAATTTGTTGTGTGGTTTTAGTTAACTTTGAACAAAATTCGCAATCCATTTTATTTGTAAAGACTTTGTAATACAGTACAACTTTATGATGTAACTCTTTGATTCAATTAATTATACGATTTAGCTTGTGAATAAAAAATGTTCCTGCTTCTCATTGCTAAATTTTCAAATTATAAAAATGCGAGTTGTGTTGGAAAGTATTTTCCTGTTTTTGTTTTAGTAAATTATTTTATGGTTTCTTTTTCTAGTTCCTTTTGTTGTTTTGAAGTTATTTATGCTTTATTTGCACAATTTTTGTATTACAATATATTTACGATCACTCCCATGCAATATGAATCCAAGTATGGGCACATAGGGCCTATACTTTTATATAAAACGGATAATATTCGATAAAAGAGGGAATATATGATATGTTCGTATTTGCCGGAGAATCAGGATGATATTGGCCACAATTATTTACTTTTAATACTATACCTACTATGACCTTATAGTTTCACTTGGCTTGTTATTCTTAGGAAATTGGTAATTGGTGGAGGGACATGAATAAATTTGTACCTTGTGTCCAGTCTCGTAACTCGGTGATTTTGTTTTAAGCTGTATGGGATGATTATAGCAGTGGTAGGGTAAAAGATATTTATGACATTTAATAGATATAAATCATGTCGTTCATGATTATGTTTTTGCGGCGAAGTTTACGATATTTGCTCAAAAGATGCACCTTGTCTTTTGAAACACATTTTGAATAAATATTATATTAGCTAAGTGGTTGTTTCCATTTTTTTTTAAGACCGATTTTTGTTTTGTTTGCAAGATAGAGAGCCAAAGTTCCTTAAACTAAGATTTGTGTCTTCGGAAATTTTTTGGAGACTTGTGTCTTCTGCATTTTCGATGTGGGAACGGATTGAAGGTCAGAAATTAACTGTTTTACTCCTTGACTACGGGACTCATGAAATACATTGTAATAAAAAGAATTTTCACAGTGTTTGTCCAAGTTTTGCTAACTCACCAGCTAGAGCCTTGCGACGTAGCATCATTGATTCAAAACTTGCTGCTATAGGTGTTGTCCAAGTTATTCCTTTTTTTGTCCTGTATCAATTGATTCAGACGGCAACGATGTTGTGTCAACTCTCATTGAAGCTAGTTTTGTATTAAAGGAACCCAAAAACTTATCCGCTGATGCATTAGCACCTCCAAGTTTTGTGGAGATTGAAGATTATCATAGTACTGATTCCATAAAAGCCGAAGAAATTCCTTGGGATGTTGCATCAGGTTAGTTTTTCTTTTTTTAAAAGCATTTTCTTTGCTTGTCACAGAAGCGAAGCAAGATAATAGGAGTGCTATTTTTTTTTTTTGCTCTACCTTAATGGCTTTTATTAAGGGGATTGAATCGCCCCCTAGATTTTTGAGGAACACCTCTTTTCGCAGGCTAATACCCATGGTACTCAGGCTGTGCCTAATTTTGGGCATTTATTTTGATTAAAATATATTTTTATAAGCATGAAAATCTTATTGTTGAATTCTAATTTTGAAAACAGAAACACTTTAAAATTTTGAAAACTACTCTAAAACATTCCAAAATACTTACTTGGGCCTTTACCATCCCTAAGGTATAGCCTAACTGTCATGGTTATTTAGCTTGCATATTATAAATCACATATAAAGTTTGACTCTTTCTCTTATCTCTGCTTTTAAAACAGTAAAAAACTATAGCGTAAAGAGCGGGGCGTTGATGAGGAAGCAGCCCCTTTCATATACGAAGTAATTTCTGTTCGTTTTAAGTTTTAATGTCGCTCCTTACTTTCAGCTAAAAAAAACTTGTTTTTTTTTTATTTAATTTCTGAATGTTTTTTAATCAATACATGTTTTGATTTTGGCTCTCCGCAGAGGAATAATTAACACGAAATTTGCAAGTTTTTTTTTTTTGCTAAATGGCTTTCTCATACTTTTGATCGAATGATTTTGAGAAAAAAGGGAACGGTGGAGGAAGCCTAGTTGACCTGCGATTTTTTGGTTACTTAAAAAGGCAACTTCAACTTTAAATTTTTACGAATGTTTTTATTAGTAAAAGATAAACGTAACTTATAAATTAGCTTACGTAACGCACTTTTGTAATCTCATATTTTTATTACATATATGAGGGGTTCACCCCCTCGTCAGTACCTCGCTCTTTACACTAAAGATTAAATTTTGTCCCAATTCATTAAGAATGCCCCTGAATCACAAAAGCCGTAGAATAAATAGTTGAAATCACTAAAAATAATTTAGAGTAAAGAGCAGGGTATTAGGAGGAGGTGAGCCCCTCATATGCGTAATAATTTCTGTTCGTTTTAAGCTTTAATGCTGCTCCTTACTTCCAGTTGAAAAAACTACATATTTATTTTTTCATTGTTTTTTTTTTTAAATAATGCTAGAAAATCCTGCGCTCCCTTCATGGAAATTTTCCACCCCCTGACAAATTCCTCGATGGAAAATTCTCCCAACATATCCCCCTCTTGTCAACACCTCCCCCAACCAAAAAATCCCCCTGAAAACGTCTTTACACTTCCCAATAACCATTACTATATACAAGCACTGGTCAAAGTTTGTAACTTGTAGCCCCTCCCACGGGGACTGTGGGGGAGTAAGTCGTCCCCAAAGACATAGTTATAAGGTTTTTTGACTACGCTGAATAAAATGGCTATCTCAAAATTTTGATCCGTTGACTTTGAGAAAATAATCAGCGTGGGAGGGGGCCTAGGTGCCCTCCAATTTTTT
Source organism: Artemia franciscana (assembly GCF_032884065.1). Classification (NCBI taxonomy): domain Eukaryota; kingdom Metazoa; phylum Arthropoda; class Branchiopoda; order Anostraca; family Artemiidae; genus Artemia; species Artemia franciscana. The sequence continues at coordinate 1,161,250 of NW_027062668.1, forward strand.
TGGTCACTTAAAAAGGGCACTACAACTTTTCATTTTTGTTAGAATGAGCCCTCTCGCAAGATTCTAGGACCACTGGGTAGATACGATCACCCCTGGAAAAAAACAACAACAAATAAACACGCATCCGTGATCTGCCTTCTGGCAAAAAATACAAAATTCCACATATTCGTAGATAGGAGCTTGAAATTTCTACAATAGGGTTCTCTGATACACTGAATCTGATGGTGGGATTTTCTTTAAGATCGTATGACTTTTAGGGGGTGTTTCCCCCTATTTTCTAAAATAAGGCAAATTTTCTCAGGCTCGTAACTTTTGATGGGTAAGACTAAACTTGATAAAACTTATATATTTAAAATCAGCATTAAAATGCGATTCTTTTGATGTAGCTATTGGTATCAAAATTCCATTTTTTAGAGTTTTGGTTACTATTGAGCCGGGTCGCTCCTTACTACAGTTCGTTACCACGAACTGTTTGAGAAGAGTCACATAGAAAGAGCATTGTTTAGACACATAGCTTACAACTCAGCGTGCATATTTTATGATTATGGGGGGGGGGAGGAGGATAAAGTTTCCCAGTAGGCCTACCCATTAGAAAAATATATAAGGCTAAAATTATAGTTTAGATGCCTTGTGCTATCTTGAAAAATAGTTCAGTTAGGTGAATGGAAGTTTCCGAATCTTGAATCCTGATAAAACTTGAATCTTGACAAAAAACATTATTCCTTAATTTTAATTTTTCACTCTTCTTTCAGTAAATATGGAGTATTCCATATTTCTGACCTAAAAATAAAGTGAACTTGCCTCTCAATCCCTTTTTTTATGCTTCTTTCAAAACATTAATTCCCTTTCTTGAATCATTTTTCAAAATATTATAATCAATTTTATTGCAAATTCGGTTTGAATTCCTTTTTGGACCTTTGCAAATGATAATTTTCAAAAGACCATTAAAATTTTTTCTGTAGTTCTGGGTAAAAATAAGGGTTAAAACATTGGTTTCAAACTTACTATTTGCTTATAAATGTATTTCGTAAAGTTATATAATTCACAGGCATTGATTTGTCACATTCGAGATAGAAAAATAAAAAAAAAATTCTGCGATGTTTTCTTCTTTCTCTCTGGCCACTTAAAAACTTCTTGTTCAACTAAATGCTGAACAATAACAGAATAAACATGGCAGAAGGAAAATGTAAAAATTTTAATTTTTTTTTATCCAACTTGATTGGGACAAATCAATGCTAGGGCATTATATAACTTTAACAAAATGTATTTATAATCAAGTAGTAAGTTTAAAACCAATGTTTTAATCGTTTTTTATGCTCAAAAACTATAGAAAGAACTCATCATTTTCAGGGGTCTAAAAAGGGTTAAAATTAAATTTGCAACAGAGGCAATTATTATATTTAGAAAGAGCATAAAAAGGCAATAAGCAGTATGTTCACTTTATTTGTAGGTCAGAAATGTGGACCCCATATTTATTTCTTTTTCTTTCGCTTCAGTATGTAAGTTTGTTATTTTTTTAAGTCTAATAAATATATTTGCTGATCTTCAAAACCTTATAAATTAAGATCAAGCGAAGGTATGATGCTGAAATTACTTTTCTTGTACTTTCTCTGAGCAGAACATCTATTTTGCACAGTTTCCTTTTTATAACAGAAGGATTTTTAAAGGTCGTCAAAATTCAGTATCCCATTGAAGAAGGAGTAGAGGTAGGCGCTCCAAATTACTTCCCAGGGGACCGTTAAGGGTCTGGATGCATTCTTTAGATCTTTGCTCACCTAACTTAACTTCTTTCCAAGATAGTTAAAAGCTCTTTGTTCTAAATTAAAGATCCCATGTCTCAAGTGGGCATCAGTATCTAAAGTTCATGCTCAAGCTTAAGTTGTGTCTATGATTTGGCTCCACTGAGACAATCAGGGCATTAAAAATGGTTAATATTGTATGTTGCTAGAATATTCGTGCTAATCGCATATTTATTAAAAAGTTTTTAGACAAATCCTTTTGTCTGGTTTGGCTATAAAAAAATGAAGGTTTTTAAGCGTTAATTGACAAGATGGATTCTGGGTATTTTTTTATTTTTATTTTGCTTATCCTTGGTACTTCGAAAGATCAGTAAAAGTAGCTAAGTCTAAATTAGAGTTGGCAATCCAACTTTTAGCAACCAAACCATGTAAAGAAATTTGCTTTAAAAAAATCTGAATAGCAAGAAACTGAGTGATACTATTTACATCTGAATATAGTTTTGTATTTATTATCCGATAATTGAGAAGTATAAAACACAAGGACATAACGATACAAAATCTGACCAACAAATCCAACCAAACAACGATTTGGAAACTATTTTATGGACTGTAATGTAATTATTTTTGCACTAAAAAGAGAATTGGAAAACTAGAATTGATAGTAACACATATGAATATGCAATGTGCTTCGCATATTTAAAAACAAAACAGACTATTAAAAACTTACAACGAATACAAACGAATATGATTGCTCGTGCATCAACCAACGTTGAATCTTATTATCGGATTGTTTTGTAAAATCAGAATTTTGGTTGTTCAATCGTTGATTTGATAATAAGACTGGCATTCTAAGATGCCTATGATTTCAAATTCCAAATATGTATAAATTGTTATTTCCAATTTTTGTAAAAAATTTTGAGATATTTATGATTGGGGCCTGTTTGGAGACAAAGGAACTCACCTCTTTTTAATAGGGTGCTGAGACTCATCTGCTTCTCTTTTTAAGTAAATATTTTGCTTAAGTAAGAATGTTGATTTTTTCTTTAGATACAACTTTGGGTAAAGCTTTAGTTTCGTCACAAGGTGTCTAAAGTGGAGCTATGCTGCGAAGCAGCATAGTTTTCATACTATAGCATTTAGAAATGCTAATTCCAAAAGCGCATCCATTTTTTAGCTTCCTAAAAAGTGCACAGGGTTTTGAAGCCGAGGGAAATGTTGGGGTTGTATAATATGAATGAAATTATATTTTAAATACTATTTCCAGTCATCGCTGGTAATTTCTGTATAGTAGTAAGTCAAAAGATAATTGAAAAACTTACGCATCCATTAATACTAATATCCACTGCCTTGCTTTAATATTCACTACTAATATCCATGCTGCTTTGCAGCATAGTTTCCACTTTAGACTGCTTGTGACCAAACTAAAGCTTTACCCAATATTGAAACTATTTTGAGAACATTTCACCACTTTGCAAAGCAGCTTGCATTTTGAAATCTTTATGGGGACTCCTTAAACTTCTGGCTCCAGGCATAGGTAAGTGGCCTGTGGGGCTTTATATCTATAACAATGGTTGTAGGTATACTGATTTGTTAATAGGAATACTATTAAAAGGGAAATTGTAATTCTTTTTATGTTACTGAGCTTATAGCACTTAGTTTAATGAACATCTTTGTGAAGAGCTTGCAATAAAGGCTGTGTCATCTTTTGAAGCATGGCCTCCTGTAGCTATAGTTGTATTCAACTGCATAAAAACTAATGACTTAAAGATATTTCCAAGGCTATTGAAAGGTGTTTTTTTAGATCACTGAACAAGAAAAAAGGACTTTTTGTTCCTGAAAACCCATGTAGTAGCTTTTTTTGAAAAAAAAAGAATCTAACCATCCTGGATCTACTCAGGAATTTGCTTGTAGAAAGTTGTATTTTTTTTTTCTTTTTTGGAAACCAGAAGTTTCTTACTAATGGCTAAAAAAACTGCTAAGTAGAATATACCAACCGAATATTCAAGTTGTCTGGCCCTAATGTTTTGTTTTGTTTATACCATCTACTCTTAGATTGGCAAAACTGACTGTTATAAAATGAAAAGAAAGAAAAATACATTTGAAGCTCAAGGTTTACTGTATGGTTTGCGCTTTATTTAGACTCTAATTTTAGGATCTTCAGGAAAGCTTTATCCTCAAAGTAAAATACTAGTTGAATCTTTGCTTGAAGAATATTCCTTATTGTACACAATGGATGAACACCTTGGATCACAGCTCTTTGATGGTAAGCATTCTTAATTAATATGCATTGCAATTGTCCAGGAATTTGAATGTTGAACCCAACACAAGAAGATTGCTTGCAGTTGGTAAATTCTCTCCTTTTTATGGAGAGAAATAGAATAAACACCAAATATTTGGGCTCTTTACTGTTTGAGTGTTTCAATTTATTGTTTTTTATGTTTATCTTTTTTTTACTCTGTTATGTTCATATCTAATGTCTCGTGCTGTGGCATCTTGAAGACAGGCCTTTGGAAATGAGGTTGTACTATATCTAGACCGATTATGTGCCTTGGTTGTAATGTGGCTTTCCTCTTTTTCAATTTCCCATAATATGAATATAAAAGATTATGTATTTTCAGTTATAATGTAAATTACTGTTCTTGTCATCAAGAAATATGGTTGACCTGATTACAGCTCTTCTTGTTTGTAAAGAATTAGCAATTACTATCCAAAATAAAAAAAAAAATTCAATGCCGTTTGTAGTCAAGGGTGCCCATATATATCATCATTATAATTTTATTTATAAACATCACAAACAAATTGGGCTGAAAGCCAAGAAAAGGACAGAGTAAAACTAAAAATATAAAACTAATGTTCAACTTATTTTTAGCACCGGTCGCACATTTATTAAACAAAACTGAGGAAGTCAGAGCTCCTTGACGTTCACCTTTCAAAATCGGAAATAGTTGACTACCATCTTTAATTCCAGTCTTCAGATTACTATACATGTATCTTAAACAAGTAGTTACCGCAACATCATTACTTTTCAAAAGGACATCAAGCAAAACTTGCGAAAATATACGCGACTCAAAAAGTTCTTGCAACATCTAGTGCTCACAAGACTAAGAAATCACCACTTTCTTCAATAAGCTTTAGCACATTTATAAGCAGAAAGAGAGCATGATCGCCACCTATGCCTCTCTGGTACCCTAACTGACGACGAGGGGCGGAACAATTTTCTTCAATTTCTTATCAAAAAAGATTCAAAGAATCTTGAAAGCAGTACAAGAGACGGTAATGGGGCGATAAGAACCACACAGAGAAGGGTCTTTTACCTTTTTTAAGAATGGGAGTTATTTGTCAAATATAAAATTGCAAAGGGACTACACCACGGACAAGGATCCTTTGAAACAGTAGTGCTAAATGTTCTTCGATTAAAGAACCTGCAAGTTGTAGGTGCCTTGATGAAATAGAATCAACACCAAAGGAAGGTTTTTTGTTTAATTTTGGAATCAAAGAGTGAACAGCACTTGGCAACACAAACAAGAATGATTTCGTCTTATTTGAAAGAACAAGGTCAAGCTGTTTTTCAATAAACTCCTCTATACTTTTTTTGGGATCACTGAACTGCCTCGCAAAATATTCAACCCACGTTTTTTCAGGCACACTAACACTGGGCTTTGGTAGGTTTGCTATACTTCCAGAGTTGGGAGGTGTCCTCAGCAACACGGATTACATTTTTCTGGATCAATGTTAACTTATGGTTTTTCAATTTCTTATTAAATTTCCGTTTTGTATGGAGCCGCAAGTCATTTACTAAGCCTTCTCTTGGGCGACCAGTCGGTCCAAACAGAAAGCCATAGCTTGGCCGAATTACACGCACTCACTAGATCACCGTTTTTTTTTTTTTTTTTTTTTTTTTTTTTTTTTTTTTTTTTTTTTTTTTTTTTTTTTTTTTTTTTTTTTTTTTTTTACCAATCTTCTAGCTGAGACTTTTTGCGTTAGGAAGTTCGTTTTGCTTTGTGGATGCACAGCCCGAACTCATAAAAGATTGAAAGGTACTTTGATTTTGCTCTGCATCTTGTCAAAGACTACTGAAAGACTCACTTGGCATATTTTTCACATCTTGGTAAGAAAACCAATTCGAATCTGTATTTTGAGCCATAGTTGGGAGGAGTAAAAGCAAGTAGAGATAGGAAGGGCTCAGAATAGAATCCTTCTTTTAAAACTTCGACCTTGTGACTGCCAAATGAACCAACAACCTGGTCTAAGTTAGAAGTTGAGGAGAGCAGCCCATTGTATGAAAAGCTGTCATTCTGAGGTCATACACAATAGCCGGGACGAACGCAGTCCCAAAAGATTTGTGATCGGGGAGACACTGTGTTAGTTATATCCACATTTAATTAATAATAGTTTAATAAATAATATATAATAGTATTAATAAATTTAATTTAAGTTGAATTACATTAATAAATAATAGTTGATAGTTTTTACAAGAGTGTTATTAAATTTTTTACTGATGGTTACTTGTATTCCAGAAATTTTTGTGGATGTCTGGTAACAGTTCTTCGCTATTCAATGGTTGTATGCTACAAAACTCTACTTCGTTACCGCAAAGTGGTCTAGATTCTCACTCTTCAATTTCGGAAGAGCGACCCATAACCAATGGGTTGTAGTAAATGTTAATACAGAATATTTTATTTTAACATGTGATGAACACCGTAAATTTTTATACCATTCAACTTCTATCCTAATTTGTAAAACTTATTTTAATTTTCAGATTATGGGTTAGATTCACTTGAAAAAGTAGAATTGTTCCTAAGACACTATGGTATTTTTGCACTTTACATAATTTGGAATTTCAAATAGCAATATCTACTGGCTTTTAATAATATTAAAAATTGATTCTTTACTATAACCTATTCATAGGTTGCAGCCACCGCTGCAACCACGAACCCAGTTGCTATGGGCTAGAGTTTATTCTTTACAATAATCTTTTGTAACGTTAGGTTTTCTGTTGTTCCTTATTTAAATTATAATTTACGAGATTTTTCATTTGTACTTCACTAGATTCGTGGTTTGTCTTCTTGTTTTTTCAATTATAATGACTAACAGGAAAAAGCCTATGGCATTTTCATAGTTAGAACAGTAGAAGATGAACCTTAGAAAATCAGGCAGCCAAATAAGTCGAATATAGTACCATAAATCCCTTAAAAGCACATTTTCAAAAGATTTTTTATTATTTTAACTTTTAGTTACTATATGCCTTGGTTTGTTTACTATGCTTCATCAGTTTCTTCAATCATGATATCGTTGAAAATTACATAGTCTCCATATATAATGAACCATATCGATCCTTTATGCAAATTATATTAACTTTAAGTTATGATGTAATAACTTTATTCACGTTTACGACCCTCTGCAGCCTTTTTTCCACATTGATACTGCTTAATTAGTCCATGTTGTCTTTTGTTAGTTTTTTTTTTTTTTTTTTTATTCGCTGTTTATCTTTTTTGTTTTTGTTTATTTATAATACTCCGTACTTTGTGTTTGTTTTTTTTTTACATTTACGGGTAATAAAGTTCATTCATTCATTCATTCATATATGCTGTGGTTCGTTCTTCTCTTGGTCACATACATCCTTTTAACTATGATACGGAAGTCTAAATTTACATTGAACAATACAGATCGTTTATACAATTCTGAAGGCTGATTTGTTGTAAAAACTTTTCCGTTGCTAAGGTCCATTGAATTTGGATGAGGGTATTTTTTGGAGAGCTTTGAGACTTTAGTCGAAAGAGTGAGAGTTGTAGAAGGGCAGTCCCCCTCATTTACGCAATAATTTCTGGTTAATTAAGTTTTAATTTTGCTCATACTTTCTGTTGAAAAAAAATTGTTTGTTGTTTAATATATTTGTGCACCTATGTGAATTAATAAACATTATAAAATAATACCTTCTGCTAATTGTAGTAACATTGCTAATTTATGCGGTAAATCCTGTTTTTCTATCCTACTATTATTATTAGCACTAAAAAAATTTTTAATTTTTTTTACTGTTCTTGTTTTAAAATTTAATTGTTTTATTAGTGTTTAATAAGTTGGTCTTTTAATTGAAGGACTACGAGAAAAATTTTAATCATTTGGCTTTCTTCCGAAGAAATTTTTGCCAAATGCAAGAAGTATATACAGACAAAAACTAAGACACTTTACTAGTTTGGTTCTACAAGAGAAAGTGTTGAAAGGGGCATCCTCAAAGGAAAATGAACTCCAGGAATCACAAGCACCGTAAGTTTGAAAACCATTACATTGTTCATACTATTTATTTTATTCAAATCAAAAATGATTACTACAAAAATAACTAAATAAGTGTCACTAGCCAAATATTCGAAATAGTCCCAAGATCATATAATAATGCTTTTGAGGTTGATATAAACGATCAGAACCTGAGGGTGAGGGTTATGCCCCTGGTGTGTTTAAGGTTATTTTGGAAGGGATGGCTGTATAAACTTTAGAGGTGGCTTATTTTATTGAAATTGGTAGTTCTAGTTTCCTTTTAAGAGTCAGAAGTGATAGGGATTAACTGCCCCCCTTCCCCAAGTACCTCTCTTTTCACCAAGCGCAAATATCAGAATAACAGGTTACATTATTAAGTTAGACCTTTCAGGATAAGTTTTGGCGGGTTGCAGAAGACACTATTTGTATACTTTTAATACTACTTCTTCGGTTACTGTAACTAATGTTACTAAGGGCATTTGATTAAGTAAAAAGTTTAGGGTGAGTTACAATTAAACAAAAAAACTATACGCATACAATTATTAAAAGGTCATATTAGCAATACCATAGCCAGCGCTGCTCTATCATAGCTATTAATATCATTTACATTTCAAAGGAGCTTATTTGATTGAGAATTCAAAGTTCTAGTAACTTTTTACAAGAGTCAAAATTGATTGGAGGGCAATGAGCCCTCCTCCTTAGCTCATAAGTTTCCATACACTTCCAATCAAAATTTTAAGACATCCATTTTGTTCGGCATAGCTGAACAGTCTTGTTACTATATCTCTAGGGCTATTGTGTAGGTCAACCTCCTAAAGCAATGCAATTTGTTCATTATGCTTAAAAACTAAATATTGCTTTAAGATTAAACCAAAACACACTGTGTTAATGCTGGTTGCAAATAAGACATCTCAGTGATGTCCCAAGAAAGACTGAGGGTATTAAGTTCAAACTTTTGGAGCTACTTGTATTACTGCTTCTGCTCCTAAAATTTCACTCAATCAAAAATGGGTAAGTACATCCAAGCTGTCAAAGAGCATAGATAGAGGTTTTTGGGAATGGTATTAAGTTTTATTTTTCAGGTCAACGAGAGGAGATTTGAAACTAAGTTAAACACTACTATTTGGATCATGATTTTCAAAGGTGTTTGTGTGTTGTTAAAAGTTGTTTTGAGAAAGTTTTTCCAACATACAAACAGGAGATCAAACTGTGAATTCTTAAAGAAAATTAAAACTTTCCACAAAATAAGTAAAGAACTCCATTAAGCTAAAAAGGAGCAAAAATAGAATCAAATAATCAACCACGCGTAAAACTACCACAAATTAGCATCAATAAATAAATGAAACCCAAAACGAACGGAAATCACAGTAAATACCAAAACCAAACTCAAAACGAGCAGAAATTAACATGAGTAGGGCTCAAAACCCCTAAGGCTTCACAAGGCCAGAACATATAAATGTTTTTATTTTTATTACTTTAATCAATTAAATATTATTAAAATTTTAAAGAATTAAATATCAGCATATGTATCCACAGTTATTTATTATTATTTTTTTGTCAATTGCAAATTATATTCTGGTCTTGAGAAGACATGGGGGTTGTCATCCCTACTCCTTTTAATTTTTGCGCGATTTGAGTTCGACTAGGTTATCTACTGTAATTTCTGTTCGTTTTGTATTTCATTTATTTAGTAATGGGAATTTGTGGTAGTTTTACACTTGGAAGATAAGAAGAACTAAGTCGTAGAACTTGAGACAACGCTTTCGTCAGTAAGAGGTTAAACAATAAGATTTTTTTGGATCCCAAAGCCAACTGTTCTTTCAAAGGACATAAACCTTCTTAAACTTTTTGGGGCCATATTTTTTAGCTTAATTTTGATGATTTTTCGACTACATTTTTTTTATTCTTTTCTTTTTTTTTATGTAAGTCTTATCAACAAAATTGGATTTGTGTTTTTTCTAAGTTTTAACATACTTATGGTGAGTGAATTCCTCTCACTTCTCAAAAAAAAAAGAAAAAAAACTTAAATCACAACACAACTCAGTCAAATTTGGAAGAACCCATTTTCTCGTGCAGGGGGGATGGGAATCCGCGTGATTTATTTTCCGGTTGGGGTATATTCTGCGTGGGGGTGTTTTCTACGGGGGAGGGGGATTTCTGTGAAGAGAGGGGGGGGGGGGGTAAACTCCTAGGACCGAAATAGCCTATGAACATGCCTTTGGCTGTAACATGACCCTACAGACTTCACGGGGAAAGGAGTGCAAGTTATCACAAAACGATAAAAATCGCAAAGAAGAGAAAATGGGGATAATAACACTACTACTATCGCTAACAACTCACCGCAGCACCAAGTCGCCTGAGGCAAACACAGCTACGCAAGCTCTTCCCCCATCCTAATCTATGGTAAACCTCCTTCTTTTTCACCCTCCTAGTAATGTCCCGTTTCCCATAAATCTTTATTTACGACATCCTTCCACACCAACCCCGGATGACCTGCTTTCCATTTAGCCCAAGACAGTTGGCCGAAAAGGATAATCTTTGGTAATGTGTCATCCTTCATCCACAGACCGTGCATTTTCCATCCCAACCTTTGTCTCATTATAGCCCTTGAGTTACAAACCCTCTTCCAGGAATGGGTTAAATTGCATTATGGGTTAAAATGGATTTTTTTTTTTTTTTTTTTTTTTTTTTTTTTTTTTAGAAAAATGATCACGGGTACCTGCTTTTTTGTTGTTTTTTTTGTTCATGTTTTCGTTTTTCCCGAGGTTATTTTTTCTATCCAGTGGTCCTAGAATATCTGGAGAGGGTTTATTCAAACGGAAATTAGAAGCTTTAGTGTCTTTTTTGAGTTACCATAAAGACTGGAGGGTAAGTAGGTCCCCTCTCACGCCTCTCTTTTCCCAAAATCATCTAATCAGAACTTTGAGGTAGCCATTTTGTTCATCATAACACTGATTTTATGATCAGTGTTATGATGAACAAAAGGGTAAAGGGATATATTTACCCTTTCTACAGGGTAAAAATTACACTGGGGGAATTTGCCTGAATTCGTATAAGAAATTCTTTATATACGTCTTGCTTTCTCTTTGTCGACTCAATTCTCTTTGTCGCGTGGAGATTTTAAGGGCTATTGTCCATGGTAAATTTTCCGCCGGTATTTAATAGTCTAGAAGATTTTTTCCTGGGGAGGGGGATTTTTTCATGGAGTTAGAGGTAGCCATATTTCCTGGTATTATTTACAAAATAAGATAAGAAATTAAATAAAAAAAAAAAGTTTTCTCAACTGAAAGTAAGGAGCAATATTAAAAATTAAAACGAACAAAAATTATTATGTATGTGATAGGGTATTCGCCTCCTCAACACCTCTCTCTTTACGCTAAAGCTTAAGTTTTGTTCCAATTATGTAAGAACTACTGCTGAAACAAAGGGGTCGTTTAACGAGAACAGTAAGAAGCTATTTTTTTTAAGTACTAATAAACTTTAGTGTGAATAACGAGGTATTTAGGAAGGGGCCAGTCCCCTAATATTCATAATAATTGTTTTTTGTTTTAAGTTTTAATGTTGCTCCTTATTTTCAGTCGAAAAAACTTATTTTTTTTAATTTAATTTAATACCTGAAACGGATTCAACAGTATAAATATCCTACAAACCGTGTCAAAAACCGTCAACTAAAAATAGATTTATCCTATCTTACAGTTTCATAATTCATCGTAACTCGATGAAATGATGAATAAGTTTGCTGTACATATATTTATAGTAACATCCTTATTGTATGCAACTTTTTGATATTATGGATTTCATAAAATAAGAATGTATATCTGGTTAAGGGGTTTAGATTAACATCCAACCCGAAGGTGTTTTTTAGGCCAGTATTATAGTGCCTTTTCATTATTGTTTAGTTGTTTTTATGCAAATGAATTATTGTTTAGTAGTTTACAAAAATAATGGCTTCTAATCGATAAGATTTTACGTAGAAGATATATTCTACCAAGAAGATTACCTATTTAGCCTCAGGGGCGGATCTATGGATGGGACACATGCCCATGTCCTTCCCAGAAGCCAAGAAATTGCACTAATTACAGGGATGGAAGAGTAAAAATACCTATTGGGGATCCTATGTTTCATCGGTACCACACTCCCCCCCCCCTCTGAACATGAATCCTGAATCCAACCCAGGTTAGCAACACTAGTAAAGAGGGTAGATGCAGTGAAGATAAATTGAGTAGAATAGCTGACAACTTTAAATGGCTAAAATATATTTTTAAACAGGGTAAATGTGACCGAGAATGGAAGAAAAGTATTATTCGCATTGATTGGAGATGATATGCGGCGAGTACTGAATATTCTCCAAGCCACTTCAAAGGCGTTCCCTGAAGCAACTGAAGGAACTGAGTATACCTATGTCGGGCATTCATTGCCTTCAGGTATGGCCGCTGTTGCTAATTGGCTCTTGAATGACGATTTCACTTCATCAAAGAACAGTAAGTATCCAAATTCGCTGTTAATGCCACATAAATATGTTCTTAATTAAATTATATAATAAATGGGGTGAAAAAAAATTGTAGGCACTGATATAGCACTGATTAAATAAAAAGAGATGTAGGCACAATGTATCCTATGACTGGAGCAGTCCTATATGTATAGTCAAGGCCATGTCCAGGAAGAGGGGGTAGGGTGTTTTTACCCTTTCCCCCTCCAAAATGTTTGTCCGATTCATAAAAATGTAAAAAAAATGAATATAAACGAATTAGGATGAGTGTTTTAATTTTTTTTTTTTTTTTTGTAATCTTAAATAACTTATAATAAATACCGAGGCATCTAGTAATAGTGATAATGGAAAAAGAAATTCTTTACTGAAGACATTGGCTTGTACAAGAGGATTCCCTAATATTTTTTTTTCGTAGTTTTAGAATATAGTACTTATATGTGTATTTCTAACCTTACTATAGTATTTTACATGTCTGCATTCAAAACTACAATCACTTGTGTTTAAGGGAACTTTTTTGGAGGGGAAAAGTGCGTAGGAGTCCTGTGTATGTGTATTTCTAAGCTTGCTATAGTATTTTATGTGTTGGCCTACAAAACTACAGTTTTTGACTTGAATCGCTAGCGTTGAGTGTCGTTCGATTTACTTTAATAGTTAGCTAATAAGTAAATTTTGCCTCTTTTTGTAATTCTTAGCTAATTTTGGGCTTTTTTTTTTTGAAGAACTGATTCTCAGTTCCCTAAAAAAATGAATACGAAACTACTTTTGAAAATTCTCGCTGTTAAAATTTGCAGAATCTCTTGTAAGTAATTCGAATCCGACAGCTCGTTTTTTGACTTGAAAGATGGAGATGTAACATTTTGGCTTATTAAAATCATTCACTCAGAGGGGATATTTTTAATATTCCAGTTTTTTTTCCTCTTGCGAAAGGGAACAGGAGGTGTAAAATTTTCACAAAAGGGTTGATTTCTTGTTATTGTAGATGATTTTGGCCTGCTTCATTGTTCCGACTGTTTCAGGCATCACTTTCCTGAACCTGCTATTCGGTTTCTAATTTTTAGCACGGACCACGTTATAACAAATTTGAATTTTTCTGCCAAACTTTCCATTCTATTTGCAAAAGGCTGCTGAACTTTCTCAGTTGACTTTCTTGCAAATAAAACGATAAAGGAGAAAAAAGTGGACTTGTTTGTTAAGTAAGTTTCGTTAAATCAGATGCACTTCTGATAACTAAAACAATAGCTCCTAAACCTTCCAGCCTGCTCGTGGTTGAGTAGATATATGGATATCTGATAATATTGTAATGTACGGACAGATATAGCCTTGAGTTTCGGAGACCTTAGTCTGAAGTTAAGATTATCAGCGTATCGGAAAATTAGGTCTTGGCGCAAAACCTTTCTGAAAGAGCAATAATGATAAGAGTAATAAGAGCTTTTTAAAAAAATAAAACCTGTTGAATCAAAATACACAAAATTAAAAATTACTTCCCGCTGCCAACAAATTTTAAATTCTTAAGACTAAAAATGAAATTCCTTGGCAGTCTAGATATGAAAACTTGTCCTTGTGGAAAACGCCATGACTGTACTTGAACGTTCCTACTTTTCGGGTAGAACGAAAAATTGAATGTGCTAACTTTTTAGTTTATTTGAAAATAAAAATGTTTCTTTTTTAATTTAACTGGATATTGGTAAATCTTATAGAAAACGAAAAGCAAATCTCTGCTTAGTCTCATTAGTCTCAACAATTCATACTGTATTATAACATTTGTTGTTTGTAATACTTCATGCAGAGATCACGCCTACCTCAATTTCAGATAAGTTATAGCCATAGCATTACTTGTATGAGATAATCTCATGTCTGTAAACAGGAAGTGTATTACTGAAGATTTTATGTCTGATCTTCTTAACAGACAAGGTTAAATAGAATTGTTGATAATGAATGTTTTTCGCAACATTTCCTTAAAATATACAGTTTTTCTGAAATATTTTGCACATGCTTATTTTTTGTCTTTTGTTTTCGAATTCATTTTTTTTTTCAGAAGTTCAAGACTTAAAGATATTGAAAGGCTTGGCATTAGTTGATATTCTGTCAGAATGGCATGCATTTATTCACAAAGGTAATAATGTTGTCCCCTTTTGTTTGCTATTTACTATTCGGCTGTTTAAAATATTGAATTGTTCCGTAGTTTCTTTTCTCTTTTTTCTTCTGTTTTCTTTTTTCGTGATAATTTTACCTTTCTGTTTTGTTTGTTTCTGTAACTACTTTATCAAATGTAGTTTGTCGAAAGTAGATGTCAGCAGCTTTAAAGCAGATTTTATATATGAACTTTTTAAGAAATAATATATTAGTTAGGTTTTATCTATAGACGCAAGGCTGTATCTAGGGTGGGGGTAGGGGGTTTGAACCCCTCGCTCAAAATGTTTGTCGGGCTCGTAAAAATTTCACAAAAACAAATATAGAATAAAATTTTATGCGTTTTTGCACAAGTTATAGTTACAAGATTGACGTAATTGGTACGGATCCGTTCTCTGTGAGGGAGCTGAGGGTTGTTAATTTGGAAAAATCAGAAAAATTTATGTATTTTAACTTAAGAATAATTAAGAATAACTTAAGAATAATTAATTTTGAATAACCTGAGAGCTCTTATTTGCCTTCATTATCCTTACATGTTCTATCTTTGTATGTTTTGTATTTCGGCCAACTTGATTAGGACCTTAAAAATTATAGCGAAGTGAAGTTTTGATGAGCTAAGTATAAATTACATAAAAAAACTAGTTTTTTTAACTGAAAGTAAGGAGCGACATTAAAACTTAAAACGAACAGAAATTACTCCGTATATGAAATGGATTGTCCCCTCCGCAATACCTCGCTCTTTACGCTAAAGCATTTTTAGTAATTTTAACTATTTATTCTACGGCCTTTGTGATTCAGGTGTCATTCTTAAGGAATTGGGAAAAATTTTAACTTTAATATCAAGAGCGAGGTATCGACGATGGGTGAGCCCCCTCATATACGCAATAAAAACATACGAATATTGAAGTTTGCTACGTAATTTAATTCGTAAGTTCCGTATATTTTTTACTTATGAAAACGTTCGTAAAAAGTTAAAAGTTATAGTTGCCTTTTTAAGTAATCAAAAAATAGGAGGGCAACTAGGTCTTCTCCCTCGCTCCTTTTTTCTCAAAATCTTCCGATTAAAACTGTGAAAAAGCCATTTAGCCCCAAAAAATTAATATGCAAATTTCGTTTTAATTATTTATGTGTGGAGAGCCAAGATCAAACCATGCATTAATTCGAAGACGTCCAGAAATTAAACAAAAAAACGATTTTTTTTTTAAATGAAAGTAAGGAGCGACATTAAAACTTAAAACGAACAGAAATTACTCCGTATATGATACGGTAAAACTCCGTATACGATATACATTTTAAAACAGTAAAAAACCTTAGCGTAAAGAGCGGGGCGTTGAGGAGAAAAAGGCCCTTTCATATACGGAGTAATTTCTGATCGTTTTAAGTTTTAATGTCGCTCCTTACTTTCACTTAAAAAAAACTTTTTTTTGTTTAATTGTAGATAGGAGCTTGAAACTACAGTAGGATTCTCTGATACGCTGAATCTGGTGGTGTAAATTTCATTAAGGTTCTATGATTTTTACGGGTTGTTTCCTCCTTACCTGTGCTTCCAAACTTAAGTCTCTAGCCGGCAATCCTTCAATTCGTCGCAATCCAAGTTTCTACCACCAGTCACGACCCGGTAGGGCAACGGGGAAGAAGCTACGGGGTTCTGCTCCGCCTCAAGGTTTGTCGCTTGACCTAAATCTCTTGACTTGTCTAGTTCTTCACCGTATCGCATTATTAGGTATTTATACCGGCTTGGTAAAATTCTAATCCATTGAACATCATTGACCAGTTAAACACTGGTCAAAATTTGTAACTTGCAGCCCCTTTCCCAGGGATTGTGGGGGAGTGAGTCATCCCCAAAGACAGAGTTATTATGGTTTTCGACTATGCTGAACAAAATGGCTACCTCAAAATTTTGATCCGTTGACTTTGGGAAAAAAATGAGCGTGGGAGGGGGCCTAGATGCCCTCCAATTTTTTTGGTCACTTAAAAAGGGCACTAGAACTTTTCATTTCCGTTAGAATGAGCCCTCTTGGACATTCTAGGACCACTTGGTCGATACGATGACCCCTGGGAAAAAAAAAAAAAAAAAAAAAAAAAAAAAAAAAAAAAAAAAAAAAAAAAAAACAAACAAATAAACACGCACCCGTGATTTGTCTTCTGGCAAAAAATACAAAATTCCACATTTTTGTAGATAAGAGCTTGAAACTTCTACAGTAGGGTTCTCTGATACGCTGAATCTGATGGTGTCATTTTCGCTAAGATCCTACGACTTTTAGGGGGTGTTTCACCCTATTTTCCTAAATAAGGCAAATTTTCTCAGGCTCGTAACTTTTGATGGGTGAGACTAAATATGAAACTTATATATTTAAAATCAGCATTAAAATGCGATTCTTTTGATGTAGCTATTGATATCAAAATTCAATTTTTTAGAGTTTTGGTTACTATTGAGCCGGGTCGCTCCTTACTACAGTTCGTTACCACGAACTGTTTGATAGAAAAATGAATTAATATTCTGAAAACAAAATTTTGGTTTGTTTCCTTGAATAGGAGATATGTTCAAAACCTCAGAAGAAAGTTATATTTTCGTCTCAAAGTGCTTCAATTAAACTGATATTTTTTGTCTATTCTTTACAACAAGCTTTTTATTCTTCTTATTTCTGAAGAGACAAAAAAAAACTAATCAAAACCAAACAGATTTTGAAACTGCATTCAGCTGAGAACTCGTACCAAATGAATTTTTTTTTTCCCACAAGATGAAGGCATATTTATTGAAATACTATTTGACTCTCTTGTATGAAATTAAATAATAATTTTTTTTTTTTTTTACCTGAAAGTATGGAGCGACATTAGACTTAAAACGAACAAAAATTACTTCGTATATGAAAGGGGCCGCTTCCTCATCAACGCCCTGCTCTTTACGCTAAAGTTTTTTACTGTTTTAAAAAAGTAGAGTTGAGAGAAAGAGTCAAACTTTAGCGTAAAGAGTGGGGCGTTGAGGAGGGAGCAGCCCCTTTCATATGCAAATTAATTTCTGTTTGTTTTAAGTTTCAATGTCGCTCCTTACTTTCAGTTGAAAAAAACTAGTTTTTTTATGTAATTTATACTTAGCTCAACAAAACTTCACTTCGCTATAATTTTTAAGGTCCTAATCAGTGCTGCAACAAGTACTCCAATTTTTTACTTAAGTATCAAGTATTAAGTACTCATTGTTTTTTTACTTAAGTATCAAGTAATAAGTACTCTTCCAATTCTTACTTAAGTATCAAGTATCAAGTACATGCCAAAATTTTACTTAAGTAGTACTTCAAGTACTTACTCTATGTATTTTGACATAGCTATATATATATATATATATATATATATATATATATATATATATATATATATATATATATATATATATATATATATATATATATCAAGCCCATGCTACCTTTTTGTTAGAGCCATTCTGAAGGCTTCTTAGCCCTTTCCCTTGCCTATAACATGTCCCCCCCGCCATTCATCTCCTGAAAATCTTAACCAAGGAACCAGACTTTCAATTTTGTCGTTTTTAACCATTTTCTTCGTTTGGCAACACACCCAACAAAGTCCAAAAATAATCTGAACTGATTTTCAACACAACGGCTTGAAATGCAAAAGACTGTCAAAACAATTAAGTGCAGCCAAAAAAACTTCTGGTGATTAGTGTTCAGTCAAATCTGGCGCATTTGAAGAAATACAGGGTTATTTTGAAACGTTTGGGAGTGGTTGAAAAAATCGGGAAAATAGAAAAACAAACTTAGGATTGGCTTTAAAACAGATAAAAGGTAATAACGTAGTCCATTCTTCAATAAGCAAAAACCTTAGCAAAACAAAACACAAATTTAAAAGTAAGGAGTCAATTGAATCAGTTGCAGACTTTTTTAATTAGAGAAATCAAAGCTCAATAAAAAAGAGCAGTGAAAGTTCACACTTTCGGCAACTAGCTGAAGGTCACTGGCTGTCAGCGTGCTGAAAGAAAAGAACAGTACGAAAATGAAGTCTTGATTCATATGACTTCAGCTTTGCTGTACATATCGAAAACGTGATTAAAAGTGCAAATGCTAGTCTACTGACTTTAAACGGTATGCTTAGGTTCAGTGCGAACACAGAGAGTATCAAGTATGCATACATAAAGTACGTCCGCCCCATTCTGGAATATACTTGCCCTGTTTGGGCGCCCTCAGCATAGAACAGTGTATCTTTGTCAGGAGCTTAAATTGGTTCAGAAGTGAGTGGTATCGATCATCTTGGGCCGCCGTGACATCCCGTACGAAAAGGTTCTGAAAGTGCTTGGACTGTCGTCACTCCAAAATCGGTATGAAACACTGATAATGAGTTTTGGAAAGTTCTTGTTTTCTAAATCTTAGAACCGTGACATTCTACTTGATCAACCTCTACCATCAAGAACGAGAAAGCAAATAAGTTAGCTCCCGTTAAAGCAAGAACAAACTGATATGATAATTCTTTCGTCCCGGTTTTCGTCGATATGTACAATAAGAGTCAATGTTTATAGTTTGATTTATATTTACAAGTGTAGCTTAATTTTGAATATGTTTTAAAGAAACGCAAATCATCGGTAGCTGTCAAGTTTTGCTATTGAACCTGCCTACTACTACTACTATTTCGGTGACATTTATCACCCTCGGCGCCTTTGCAAGGAAACTGCCTCAAGTTTTCAAGTTACATTTCAGACGCGCAATGAAAATGTATGGCATCTACTTCCTACATGTCTGGTTTTCAATCAAGCAAGCCGCATGCTGCGTAGTCAATTCAGATGGTCAGTAAAACTCTCTACAAACGTATATTGGTAAATCACTGGCCTGCAGCAAGCCCGCTGATTCAGACGCATTCCATACGGTTGGTCAAACTGCAGAAGTTGCAACTTATCTATTTCTAGGAGTAGTTTTCACACTACGAAGTGACAAAAGCCATGAAATTAAATCGAAAATCTCCCGAGAAAAAAAGAATAAAAAAGTAGTCCTTCTCTGGGGATGGAATATTCGGTTGAAGGTTGGCTTCAGTATGGCTCATTTTGGAAAAGGATTATTTCTAGGCTTTGGGCAAGCCATAGGTAGAATTAAAAATCATGAAATTATGAGACCCAGACTAAAAAATCTTACAGCTTTTCAATTCTGAAAAAGGGATATTTTTTGCTTCTGATTTTCCAGATTATGGGTAAACTGTATGTAAGATAATAAGCCTTATTCCAGAAATTGGGAATCTACTGACTGAATCTTTTCTGACTAAGACAGTCTAATTTTATTGACACATCTCAGGTAATCCCCTGTTTTCTAGTAGTGCCAAGTCTTTATTGAAAGCTGGCATGCAGATATTTCTTTAGTACATGTATCTGTTTTTCAGAAACTAAACACAACCCCGTGGTTAATACTTGAGCCGAGCGAATCAGGAGCTCTTCTTCAAGTTTAACCCCACCTATTTGTATAAACGAACGTAAGAGGTCAATACCACAATAGCCCCTCTGTCAACTGAGAAATCTTCAACACTTAAAAATTTTAATGCAGAAGGAATAAAAAGTTGGCACATAACATTCAAATTTTTAGGCTCCTATTAGCTTTGAGAAGAACCAGGCTTTCGAACCTGTGATCTGCCAAGGAGCTACGCCTTGGACAGAGAATCACTCCCCCCTTCGAAAAAGGACGCTCCACTGGCGCTGATGTAGGTGGTATGCAGTTGAACTTCCGAAAAACCAACTCCACCATAGGATAATGTCTCAAAACTGACACATCTTGTCTAGAGTCACTTAGATAACGCAAGACTTCAACTCTTGTTGTTTTCATTTCATCCGACTGAATGGTGGCTTCCTCTTCGTCAGACATTTCAAAGAAATTCTGTGGAGATCTCAGTAACTCAGATCCAACTATGTCTTTGCTGGTACTCTGTTTACTTCCTAATGCCTTTGCCTCGTTCACAAGCATTCTCACAACAGTCTCCTTGTCTTCATCTCTTACAAATTTATCTTTAAAATAGGGATGAGAACTGGTGGCCAGGTGGTAGTCAGCATAAAGAGATGGAGGTCCACAGAGGAATGGAAACCTTTGCTTAAGTCCTTCTAACAGGGTCCCAACCAGTGCCTTTGTATGCTTGACAGATAGCTGGAGCTTTTGCAGCTTTCTTTCCAGTGACCGAACAGTAGGGAAAATTATCCCGAAAAAAGCTTTGTCTTCTACCTGGAGCATGTCAAGGGCTATTGCTATAGGTTCCAGTACAGAGACATATTCGATTAGAAAGTCTATCTCATTTTGCTTAAATCTTGGTTTCTTTAGTACGTCGCAAACTGTGGTCAGTTTTCCAGCTTGTTGGCATTCAAGAATTCTTTTCAGTGCATCATATTCAGAGTTCCATCTTGTAGCATTAGGGCGTATCAACTTTTTCTCAAAAACATCCATGACAAGATCGTTATTCTTTGAGCTGTGGCTTAATGAATTCCACACTGACTGACACTTTGCTCTGACGTTTAACAGTGCTCTCCTGAAGTTAAGGTCTTTTTCTAAGGCGTGCTTTGCATCAGTTGTTGCCAACAGGTTCAGCGTGTGGCTGCAACAGCGAAAATGCTGTGGCAAATACATCTCCAGCTCGTACTCAGACCCTTCACCTGGAAACTTATGAACATGGTCACTGTTGTCACTCAAAGTTTCCGTTCCTGGTTTATTGTCAGAAGCTAAAGCGTGATTCACACTGCCACTATCTTCACATACAAGGGAAAAAGTTGTGGTAGCAGATTCACTTATGTTGACTGATGGTGACACTAAACCAACACTTCCATAAGTATCAAAAATTTCGTGCAAATCAGTTGTCTCGATATTATCTGGCTCTCCCTCTTGAAAATCAATGTCTGTATCCGAGTCATCTTCTTCAATCTGTGGCTCAATGGTAAGCTTTGCATTTTGTTTGAATGCTTTTACAAAATTTGATGCATTGTCCGTCACAATAGCTCTCACTTTTTCTAAATTGGTGTCCAAACCGTACTCTCGAAAAATGCTGAAGATCATTTCAGTTATTCTGTCAAACGTATGTGAACCTTTAAATCTTCTAACAGCAAGAATCATTGGCAAAAAATGATTGTTACCATCTAAGACATGAGCAGTAACACCCATGAAACTCCGATTGCTGCTAGACCAGATATCGCAAGTCATTGTGACGTAATCGGTTTTCTCCAAAATCTCAGTAATTCTTTTCTTTGTATCGAACAGCGATTGGTCGATCTTTTTTGCTAACGTCTCTCTAGACATTATTGGGCCAAAATACGGATTGAGGCCTAAAATCATGCTTTTGAAAGCTTCACTATTCACAGTGCTTAATGGTCGCATATCCGTCACAACATAGTCCATGATCAACTGGTTAGCCTGTTCTTTCGTGGATCTTAGCTTCTTTCCAAAGAATTCCCCTTTTACAGTTTCAGTTTCATTAGATACATTTTCCCGAATTTCATTTTGTTTTCGCTTCCCTGATTTTCTTGAATTTGTAGCTATAAACTCAGTGTATGCGGTGGGATGACCAGCCTGAAAATAAAAGATTCTATAGAGCAAGAACAACAGGTCTGGTGAATTCTAGCGGGACCCAATGCGGTGGTATTGTGTCAAATTCATTCCTGCAAATTCAGTTATTCAGACGAATCTGATTTCAGATTCGTCACTCCATCCATAAGTTTTAGGCCCTAGTAAATTGAAGGTAAAGTCAACTTTCTTAAAACTTGAGACCGCCGCCCTCGCCCTGTTTGAAATAGGGTTTGTGATATCAGAATTCGGTATAATCCCTAATCTTAGGCATCTTTGGTCTAGCTTTCATTTGGATCCGTTGCTCCATTTGCAAGTTATACTAAATTAAACAAAAACCTCAATTTTTCAGAACTTAAAAACCACTCACCCTTGTTTTATTTGCGCTAGGGTTTTCATCTCAAAACTTGATGCGTCTCATGGTTTTGGGCATCTTTGGTTCAGTTTTCATTGATATCCATCATTCCATTCGCAAGTTGCACTGAATTAAATGAAAAACTCAACTTTTTTTTAGCACTTAAAGCCCCCTACCCCTCGCCCTAATTAAGCTAGGGTCTTCATCTCCAAGTACCATGTGTCTTGTGGTATTTGGCATCTTTGGCTTATCTTTCATTGAGATCCATTACTTCATTCGCTAGTTAAACTGAGTTAAACAAAAATAACTTTTTTACCACTTTTTTACCCTCTCCCTCTCCTCCTATTTAAGCTAGGGTCTTCATCTTCAAACTTAATGTGTCTTATGGTCTTGGGCACCTATAGTTCAATTTTAATCCAAATCCAACTGGCGGTTCTCTTGATTTCGCTATAATCGATTGCCCAGACAGACGGACAGATGGATCCCAAAAACCTATCTTGATGGATTTTTTCCACCATCCAAAAGTTGACAAGATGACAAAAATTAAACACTAATGGACTACAGTATTTAGGCAACATTTAGCACAAAACAAGGGATTTTAGCTCACTGACGACCAGTGAACTGTGAAATAATAAAAAAAAATATTATATAACTTTTAAATAAAATTAAACTGAGTGATAATCATACTATAATTTTTCTGTCATAAACAATTACCTTATTTCACATCCAAAAATAGGACATGGAGCTATATGTGAGTTTACTCTAAATCCTGAGGCAGACTTTGGCAGTTCAGACATAATGAGGATTGATTTTATCCTAAATTTTTGTCCACAAAATCTCTTGTGAGTCGCAGCTTTAGTTGAACACCACCAATTCCCCATTAAGAAGTCATTATCAGATTTTTTTTAGAAGAAAGAAGCTGATTCTTAGATATAAATAAAGATTGGATCACTGTATCATAAACACTGTATCATGAAGAAGAGTGTGAAAAAAATGTTTTATGACACAAATACCATCTGTCTGAATGCAATATTTTCAGTGTGAATCATCAGGAAATCTGCATAAACTGTAGGTGCAATTTGATAAGTTTTTACTCATAACAAGAGCTAATAGCTCATATGGCACTTGTGACGAGGCGAGAAGAGCTAAGAGCCGAGAGCTCATATGGTATGAGCTCCAGCAAAATACTAAGAATCAATAGATTGATTTAAAAGGAAAATCAGAGGCTTAATGACAGTCAGGATTTAAAATAAGAGCTCTGAGTCACGATATACTTCTAAATATCAAATTCATTAAGATCCGATCACCCACTCATAAGTTATAAATACCTAATTTTTTCTAATTTTTCCTCTACCTTTAGCCCCCCAGATAGTCGAATCTGGCAAAACGACTTTATCAAGTCAATTTGTGCAGCTCCCTGACACGCCTACCAATTTTCATCATCCTAGCACGTCCAGAAGCACCAAACTCGCCAAATCACTGAACCCCTCCCCCCAACTCCCCCAAAGAGAGCAAATCTGGTATGGTTACGTCAATCACATATCAAGGACATTTGCTTATTCTAACCACCAAGCTTCATCCTGATTCCTCCACTCCAAGTGTTTTCCAAGATTTCCCCCTTGAACTCCCCGCAATGTAAAAAGATCTGTTCGGGATTTAAAATAAGAGCTCTGAGACATGAATTCCTTCGAAATCACCTATTCGATCACCTATTCGTAAGATAAAAATACCCCAATTTTCATGTTTTCCAAGAATTCCGGTTTCCCCCTCCAACTCCCCCCAATGTCACAGAATCTGGTCGGAATTTGAAATTTGAGCTTTAAAGCTTAAGATCCTTCTAAATATCAAATTTCATTAAGATCTGGTCACCCTTTCGTAAGTTATAAATACCTAAATTTTCAAAATTACCCCCCCCCCAAAAAAAAAAAAAAATTCCACCAAAGAGAGCAGATCCGGTCCGGTTATGTCAGTCATGTATCTTAGACAGGATTTTTTTCTTCCCATCCAGTTTCATCCTGATCTCTCGGCTTTAAGTATTTTCTAAGATTTCTGGTCCCCCCCCCCCAACTGCATCACCCCTATGACGCTGGATCAGGTTGAGATTTAAGGTAAGACATCTGAGTTACGAGGTTCTTCTAAATATAAAGTTTCATGAAGATCCGATCACTCCTTCGTATGCTAAAAATATATCATTTTTTAATTTTTCAGAATTAACCCCCCCCCCCCAATAGTGAGGATCCGTTCCAATTATGTAAATCACGTATCTAAAACTTCTACTTATTTTTCTTGTCAAGTTTCATCCCGATCCCTCCAATCTAAGCGTTTTCCATGATTTTAGGTTCCCCCACCCCAAACTCCCCCCAATGTCACCAAATCCGGTCGGGATTTAAAATGAGAGCTCTGAGACACAACATCATTCTAAATATCAAATTTCATTGATATCCGATCACCCGTTTGTAAGTTAAAAATACCTCATTTTTTCTAATTTTTCAGAATTAACCTCCCCCCCCAACTACCCCAAAGAGAGCGGATCCATTCTGGTTATGTCAATCATGTATCTAGGACTTGTGCTTATTTTTCCCACCAATTTTCATCCCAATACCTCCACTCTAAGTGTTTTCCTAGATTTTAGATTCCCCCTCCCAACTCCCCCCCCCCCCAATGTCACCAGATCCGGTCGGGATTTAAAATAACAGCTTCGAGACACGATATCCTTCCAAACATCAACTTTCATTAAGATTTGATCAACCGTTCGTAAGTTAAAAATACTTCCATTTTTCTATTTTTTCTCAATTAACAGGCCCCCTACTCCCCCCCAGATGGTCAATACTGGAAAAAGACTATTTCTAATTTAATTTGGTCTGGTCCCTGAAACGCCTGCCAAATTTCATTGTCCTAGCTTACCTGGAAGTGCCTAAAGTAGCAAAACCAGGACTGACAGACAGACAGACTGACCAACTTTGCAATTGCTATATGTCACTTGGTTAACAAGTGCCATAAAAAAGGCATCGAGTGGTATGTTCATTTTATTGGTAAGTCATTTACATGAACTGTCATATTTTTTTTGAAAATTTGTCATTTTTAAGAGCTCAAAAAGTTCTTCAGTTTGAATTTATGGTAGAAGCAATTATTATATTCGTAAAGAGCATAAAAAAGGCATAGAGTGGTATGTTCACTTTATTGGTAAGTCAGTTAGGGTCAGACAACTGGTACTGGGACACTTTGATCACTCTGCCTATTCTGGGACAGAAGCTTTGATTGGATTACAACATGTCCAATACTGGGACAAAAGAATTAATCTTGGACACCCAATGTATACATTTTTCTGGGTTGCTTCCAAAAAACCTGTTGTCTTTTGTCCCAGTATTGGACATGTTGCAATCCAACCAAAGATTCTGTCCCAGAATAGGCAGAGTGATTTAAGTGTCCCAGTACTGGTCATCTTACCCTATATGAACAGCCATAAATTTACCACAAGCCTACTTTACGTATTTTTAGTTTTGTTGGAGGGGGATTTTAGAAAGCAAAAAAATGGATGCGCTTCTGTAATAATGACAAAGAAACAAAATGAGAATCTTGCTATATGCAGTAATACACACTTTAGAGCACTTGGAACGAAAGTTGACATTTACCAATGGGCCATCAGTCCCTGGAGTGATGGAGTGGCCCATTAATTGATGGAATAAGGCTAAGTATGACACTAAAGAAAAAAGACACATGACATAAATACAAATAGGCAGCAAATAGGAGTTATTTACCTTCAAATGCTTGTGGAAGTTGGTCGTTGCATGTACGTGTCCCTTTACAGTTTTGTTGGGGCAAAACTTGCAGGATGCATTCACAGACCCGTCTTGGTCAATTTCCCCCTTCACAGTAAAGTACCTCCCTTGGAGTATAAATGGAAGCTGTTTGGCCATGCTGACTTTTCAGTTAGTTTGAGATTAAAGACGCTTATGACATAAAGGTCCTGCTTCTTCTTTAAACATGCTGTCGGGAATTCGGTTTATTCACCACCATCTGTTCTCAGCAACTTGTTACGGTTTTTAATAATAGATGTCTCTATTACGCAATGTTTTTTTGTACATTGCCAAAGCACACACATACAAAAGTATTTGAAAAGTATTTGAAAAACAAGTACATTTAAAGTATCTTAAGTAATAAGTATTTCGTAATCTTACTTAAATATCAAGTAATAAGTACACCCTAGAGTTTTTACTTAAGTACAAGTACAAGTATTGGAAAATTTTACTTAAGTAGTACTTCAAGTAAAAGTACTTCAAGTAAGTGACAGCACTGGTCCTAATCAAGTTGGTCAAAATACAAAACATACAAAGA
Organism: Artemia franciscana; assembly: GCF_032884065.1. Lineage (NCBI taxonomy): Eukaryota > Metazoa > Arthropoda > Branchiopoda > Anostraca > Artemiidae > Artemia > Artemia franciscana. The sequence continues at coordinate 1,188,076 of NW_027062668.1, forward strand.
TAGAACATGTAAGGATAATGAAGGCAATTTATATATCAAAAACTTACTTTGGTCAGAAGGTGGACGTTAATCTAAATAAATCTACTTCGCAAAAGTTTGTGAATTCTATTCGTTCTGTACCATTTAAAATGTTAAATATAAATAACTGAAAAAAAACCAGACCAAATCAAACAGTTCGTGATAACGAACAGTAGTAAGGAGCGACCCGGCTCAATAGTAACCAAAACTCTAATTTATATAATTTTATAATAATAGTTACATCAAAAGAATTGCATTTTAATGATGATTTCAAATATATAAGTTTCATTAAGTTTAGACTTAACCATCATAACTTACGAGCCTGAGAAAATTTGCCTTATTTTAGATAATAGGGGAAAACACCCCTTAAAAGTCATAGAGTCTTAACAAAAATCACACCTTCAGATTCAGCGTACCAAAGGACCTTACGGTAGAAGTTTCAAGCTCCTATCAACAAAAATGTAGAATTTTGCATTTTTTGCCGCAAGACGGATCACTGATGCGAGTTTATTTGTTGTTTTTTTTTTTTGTTTGTTTGTTTTTTCCCCAAGGGTGATCGTATCGACCCAGTGCTCCTAGAATGTCGTGAGAGGGCTCATCCTAACGGAAATTGAAAGTTTTAGTGCCCTTTTAAGTGATCAAAAAATTGGACCCCTCCCTCGCTCATTTTTCTCCCAGTTCAAATCCGGATCAAAATTCTGAGATAGCCATTTTATTCAGCATAGTCGAAAAATCTAATAACTATGTCTTTGGGGACGACTTACTCCCCGACAGTCCCCGTGGGAGTGGCTGCAAGTTAAAAACCTTGATCAGTGTTTACATATAGTAATGGTTATTGGGAAGTGTATAGACACTTTCAGGGGGATGTTTTTGGCTGGGGGAGGGGTTGAGGGGATGGGGTTATGCGGGGGGAGTTTTCCATGGAGGAATTTGTCACGGGGAAAAAGATTTCCATGAAGGGGGTGCAGGATTTCTTGGAATTTTTTTAAAGAACAATGAAAAAATAAGTATGAAAAGTTTCTTCAACTTAGAGAGAGAGAGAGAGATAGAGAGAGAGAGAGAGAGAGAGAGAGAGAGAGAGAGAGAGAGAGAGAGAGAGAGAGAGAGAGAGAGAGAGAGAGAGAGAGAGAGAGAGAGAGAGAGAGAGAGAGAGAGGAGAGAGACAGAGAGAGAGAGAGATCGGTAAGACTTCTGCTTATACCCACCAAGTTTCATCCCGACCCCTCCAATCTAAGCGTTTTCCATGATGTTAGGTTCCCCCACCCCAAACTCCCCCCCAATGTCACCAGATCCAGTCGGGATTTAAAATAAGAGCTTTGAGACACAATATCCTTCTAAATATCAAACTTCATTAAGATCTGATCACCCATTTGTAAGTTACAAATACATCTTTCTAATTTTTTCAAATTAATATAACATAATAACCTTACCCAATTGTAGAAACGAATCATAATTTTGAGTGAGAAGCCCCTTAAAAGTTCAAAGTCTTATCTGTATTAACCCTGTCAAAAGCCCTTTAAAGATAAGAGTTTCAAACTGGATGCGTTTAACTACCTACATTCGGTAAAATTCTAATCCATTGACTTTTTGCTATCTTGGAAAATTGTTGGGCTAGAGAATTGAAACTTTCAGGGATGTGTCTACAGGCTAAAGTATATCCCGGGAAATTATTTTGAGATCCCTAACTATACCCCTTCCCCCTCCTCTATATAAAGCACAAAAAGTTTTTTGTGCATTACAGCTTATATTTTGTTCAAATTTGATCCTATATTACTATTAAAAGTGTAAATCCTTGCTTACCTTAGAAAAATTCAACTTTTCACTGTTTTTAAGCTACTATATTCCATAATTACTCATAATTACTTCACCTGCATTGAAAAACAATTATCACCTTTTATGGTACAGTTAAGACTAGAATGTAGGGGTAAAATTCTATTCAATTGACTTCTTGATATCTCAAAAATTGGTTAGGTTAAGAAAATGAGACTTTCAGGGATGGGTCTACAGGCTAAAGTATGTCCCAGGAAAGTATTTTGAAGTACCTACCTCTACTCCTTCTCCCTCTAGAGAGCCCTGACCTCTTATGACCTTCAAAAATATGTGTGTTATAAAAGTAAAATCTTGCAAAATAGATCTTATGGCTCAGAATTCCACTCAAATAACAGGAATTGCATTTTCAGAACTAAAGGCAGAGAAAAAGCAACTGACAACTGAAAATTAAGGTAAAATGTTGTTTTGTCAAAATTTTAATAGGTATATTCAATAATTATATTATTGACTTATATTATTGACTTTTATATTATTGAATTATATTATTGACCTGTCATGTAGGCAAATATCAGGGCTCTCTAGAGGGAGAAGGAGTAGAGGTGGTTACTTTAACATACCTTCCCAGGATATAATTTAGCCTATAGACCCATTCCTGAAAGTTTCATTTTTCCTAACCCCTTTCTGAGATAGCAAGGTCACACAACTAGAATTTCACCCAACATTTTACATTTACCAACTGTGGCAAAACAAGAACTGAAAAAACAAGTAACAGGCGGCAGAATGCATTGAAAATATATAATTTGGGCTATATATTTGCAAATTAGGCATGTTGGGGTAAATTTTTTGTTGTTCATATTTTGACTTACAAATAAAGTGAATACACCACTTGATGCCTTTTTGTATGTTCCTTAAAAATATAATAATTGCTTATATTGCTAATTCAAATTTAAGCACTTTTTGACCTTACCTAACCTAACCAATTTTGGGAGTGAAAAACATACATTATTTTGTCAAAAATGACCAAAAACACATACTTTAATTGAAAATTCGGCACTAAGGAAGAAGAAAACAGCATGATATTTTAAAGTTTATCAATCCAACTTAATTGTGGAAAATCAGTGCTTGTGGATTATATAACATTTAAAAAATGGATTAATAATGAAACAGTGAGTATGAGACCAATGTTTTAAGCTTTTTTCATACACAGAAACTAGAAATATTTTGGTCATTTTCATAAGCTTTGAGGTCATAAGCATTAAAAAATGCTTAAATTTGAACTTGCAATTGAAGCGCTTATTATATATATAAATAACAAAAAAAAAGGCATCAAGGGCTATGCTCACTTCATTTGTAAGTCAAAAATATGAACAACAACAAATTTACCAATTATTAGTCTACAGCTGCATGATTTTCCCCTGGGTATATAGGCTAAGTGGAGGGTCACTTATACCTGATCCTGTCCCTACTGTTTTTACTTGGTTGGAAAAAATCCGAAGAAAGCTCCCGTTGAAAAGGAAAGAGCCCAAAAGTAAGATTGAATTTATCAGAGCTTGGAGGTGTGCCCCTTCAGTCTGTTTAAAGAAAACAGATTCATAATTGAAGCTTTGTTCACTTCAATCTTAAGGGTGACCTACATTTGTGACACTTCATTAAGTGGTTGTAAAGGGATACTTTTATTTATTTGTCTTGTTTGTTTTCTACATGATTGTTTTTTTTAATCTTTATATTGATATATATTTCTCACAAATTAATTAGTCATATCACAGTTCCATTTGCAAGTTTTGACCTGCTTTGTAACCCCTGTTCTCACAATTGCCCATAAATTTATTGAAGCTAGGAAATATGTAACTCCTGTCTGTTTAAAAGAAAATGGATGGACACAAGTAGGTTTTATACACTAAAGTCCTGGGGCCATGGCCATTAAAACAAAACAATGAAGATTGTCCTAAATTTCTGAGCAATTGCCCTAATTTTTTAAACCTTGTAATACATTCACCAGCCATCTCTTATGACCTACACTCTTGTCTATACATTAACAATTCATTGAAAAGGAAGGACCACCTTACTGGCATTTCTTCCTTTGTACTTATATTTAATGAGCTTAAAAGAGATCTTCTATGGCTAAGTCAGAAGCCCAGTAAAGGACCAGGTGGTCCTTTCGCCAGGAAGTGTAATAGGAAGCTTGGGGCCAAGCATCCTATGCTTTTGCATGCCCTTCCTGCTTACTGACCCCATTTTTCTCTAGGTAACCTTTTAATGTTGGGCCAATTCTGGCTGAACTTACAGAGTCACATCACTGACCTTTGTCCCAAACCGAATAAACTGGTAATGCCAGGAATTAAACCTGTGCCCTTAGAATAAAGGATTCTCAACCTAGAGTGCCAGCCACTTAGGAAGGAACACAAATGTGACCAGAGAACAAAAAGTATTTGAAAAAAGAAAATACTGAAAAAAACACCTCAAGTCATAGTTGCTGCCATTTTTCACTGCTGTCCCATAAACAATATGTATTTTATTTAGACAAATAAATTTTAATACAGGTATCAACAAAACTCCATCAGGGATTGTATTTACTTAAGATATAATAAGCAATATGAATGCTTAGTTTTGTGATATTCTAGTCTTGAAATAATAAAAAAAAGAAGGATTATATGTTTTATATGTTTTCCACCAGCTCATTTGAGCAAAATCATTTGTGACAGCAATATATCATGGTTGGCTTAGAATCTCTCTAAAATGCTTTAAACAGAAGGAATTTTAAAAACAATTACACTGATCAGCAAGAAGAATATTAACATAACTCTCTAAACTTAGCAATTTTTAAGACAATTTTTTAGCAAAGTAAATGCGAAACATTAACTGTGTCCTATGTCATCTAAATGTTACCATTAAAATGTGTCAGATATATTTTGATATAAGATGCCTCAAAGACTGTTAGTTAAATTTATGAAATGAAGGGCCAGGTATTAATTTACATTTTATATAACATGTAATAAGAAAAACAATTCTATTTTTTCACAAAAGAAGAAGCTTGATATAAGAAAATAAATGTACATTTAAAAGAAAGCAACTGACATCAATGAAATAGATAAAACAAAAATTCATGGAGAATAAATAATATCAGCCATATATTTAAACTATAATGAGGTGGCATAAAAGATTATTTCTAAATTTAGAAAAACCCAGTGTTATGGCTTAAAGTTCAGCTCAATCAACAGGAATTGTCTTTTCAGAACTAAAGCCAGAGATAAAGAAACTGATGACCAAAAATGAAGGTACCCAAAAATTTCTGGGACATATTTAAGACTCTAGACACATCCCTGACAGTTTCATTTTCCTAACCTTACCTCTTTCAAAGATAACCAAAAGTAGCTAAAGTAAAATTTTACCCCTTCTTTACCTTAAAAATCCAGTTAAAAATATATAAAGTTAATAAAAAATAAAGTAAACCTAGAAGCAACAACTTGCTTGCTTTCTTCGCTTACTCAACAGATACACTGCAATAGCCTTCTTCTGGATTTGACTTAACACTTTCATTGCTTCAGTTTTAAAATCTGATTTGAAAAATCGTGTCGGAATTTACATTGACGCAGCAGTGGGAACTATGGAATAGAGCTTGTTGCAGCGACGCAAAAGTCTGCGTTTCATTGTGAATACTCCATCCGATTCTGTCGCACATCTCTTCCGACAGACAAAAAATCGTGTCGGGATAGACAAAGTCGAACCGAGACGCGGCTGCTCTGGAGAGTATAAAGAAACATAAGCGACAGGCACGCGTGTAGCATCGGTATTCACAGCCTGGAGAACAGGAAAAGAAATAGGACGAATTAAACGTCTAGGGGATAAAGAAGAATGCAATATGTTGAAGAGATAAAAATGAAAAAGAGAAATAATTGGTCTGGCTGTAATAACACAAAATGTAAAGATAAAATAGACAACAGGAAAAGAAATAGGATGAATTAAACGTCTAGGGGATAAAGAAGAATGCAATATGTTGGAGATAAAAATGAAAAAGAGAAATAATTGGTCTGGCTGTAATAACACAAAATGTAAAGATAAAATAGGTTTGAGAATGGAAAGTAAAACAAAAAAAAAGAATTTATAAGGATGATCAAGGTAAAAACAAGTTTTATTTGACCAATGCCATAACGTGATGAGGTACTTGTCGGTAATTGGAAA